>NC_137458.1:275642738-275905238 GCF_964235325.1 Thermobia domestica | reverse complement strand
GTTTTGAAGGTCTAATAAGGAAACACATGGATATAAATTTCATTATTGTTAGGTCAATTAATATAAACGGGCATAGATGATTTGAGAAAGGGGCAACATTGTAAATGGCATAGTAAAACATATATTAAATTCTTTTTAATATTGGTAGTTCAGTATATATTGCACTTTCTAGTGAGGTCGATATTTCTGCTACAAAAATAGAAATTTTTCGTCATTTTGAAAAAAGAAATAACATATAATGTATTTTAACTTTGATACATCGGCAGACAAATGTTATTTCACAGTGCCTTGGAAAACATAGCAGATATCTTAGCACTTACACAATGGAAACCTTCTTCCTACCTCGGAGGACATTACTACACTATACATCTTCCTAAATTAATTAATTAATGAAACTAGATTCAGCGTTTGGATAATCAAGTTGCATTCTAGAAATAAATAACCCAACTAATAATTCGAAATAACAGCTTTCTTTTATTTTCTTAAAATAAATACGTCATTATATTCAGGAGAATTAGCCAAGGTATCCATAACCTCCGACTCCAGCGTGAAGATTACCACCAACTCTTCTCACAATGGCATTAAATCCATTGATGCCGTCAGCGCCATAAGTAACTTGTCTTACACTGCCATCGGGTTCAACGAGGCTGTATTGTCCTTTGACGACATCGCCATCTCTCACTTCAGTCTGCTGTTTGTTGTCTCCTGTGAGGTGGTCACTCACTGCGTAGCCAAACTGGTATCGTGGGTATGCCTTAAATACCAAGATTTATATTAATGCAAATATTGTTTAAATTCTTATTATGTTCATTGTTGGTTGATTTCATTATAGCTCTTAGAAAATACTGCTTAAATATATAGAAAGAGAAAGGTTAATTGTGATTAAAATTCAGAAATAAATAGTACAAAGCATGGAAAATCTTATTGGAGAAGATAGCGAGGCTTATTTTATAAGGAGTTTACCTTTCCAGGAAAAAGTTAACTGAATTTTATATTAAATTAGAAACGAAATCTGTTAATATATTCATAATCTTTTATATATTGTATCCCCATAGAGAAAGAAATTACTATGAGGTGACGAGAAATATTTTCCAAGTGGTATCATCACCTAAGGGATTCGATAATCCCTGTTCTTCCACCCTGCATGTTCCTACGGTAAAAAATTACAAGAGTAGCTGCTAGACTAATAGTCTAAAATTTATCGTAAAAACCTAAGATCATAAAAGGGATATTAAGTACTGCTATCCGTAATATTAATTTTTGCTATGCGCAATTCTTCATGTATTTTTCCGTATTTACTTCATGTATTTTAAATCAGAGGGTAATTGATCTGAAGCGACAACTGTACATCTATTCTTTTTGCTTAACGTCATTTGCTTGAGGAAGAGCACCCATTCACACACAAAACGTTGGATCTCTTGTATTCTCTAGTTGTTATTTACATTAAAAACATGTAAATAATAAATTTTTATTTCTTTCCTTCTTAAAATATCTTATAATGGTCTTAAAAGTTTAGTTACTCGTATCTTCCAACTCCCTATTAACGTAGTACAAACGTTAACATTGTTATGATGCCTCTTACCGTTGTGATATCAATGCATAATATTTAGAATTATTTGCATGGATACATAACTAATGAAAGCTAAGAAAAATAAAAAAATCTTTAATGTTTCATTCATTATAATTTCATAAATACAAATTGTGCTGATAATAATTATAATATTCAGTTTTGTAATATTTTTAAAAGTAAATAATTAATTGCGTAAGAACAACGAATGAACACAACAAATTTAATTATTATGCTTCATTTTCTCATATCAGAAATGACTTTTTGATTGCTGTATACAAGCTTCCTAAATCAAAAATCATGAATGTAACTGAATTTTAAATGTTACATATCTAACAAAATTTTAATAAATATTTATATATGATTTTTCATTGTACTTACATAGTAATCAAGTCCTCCACCAATTCCTCCAAGAACACCAACTGCGTGGGCAGAAGATACAAGAGCAACGAGAGCAAAGATAATCTACAAAATATTAAAAAAATGTAAAGAATATTTCAACTTGAAATGGAATTTCAATATATTAA
Organism: Thermobia domestica; assembly: GCF_964235325.1. Lineage (NCBI taxonomy): Eukaryota > Metazoa > Arthropoda > Insecta > Zygentoma > Lepismatidae > Thermobia > Thermobia domestica. The sequence goes on along the minus strand of NC_137458.1, from coordinate 275,903,144 downwards.
CCAAAATGTAAGTGAATATGTATTTACTTGCTTTAGAAATTTATCTTCTATTTTCAAGCTTATTTTTATTGGGCACACTATTTTGGAATGTTTAAGGGCACAATATTTATATAAGGAAACAGTAACTCTAACTAGTACTAGAGGCAGTTTAGAAAAAGTTCCTAAAATATGTTGAGCTGTTGTTCAACTTTCCCCCCGTTATTTACAAACAAACACTGTTTGAATATGTAACTGACTAATAAGTGATTGTGCAAATTCTGTTTGACCAAAGTGTACATTCTACGAAGAATAGAGAGTAAAATATATTTCATTAATACGGTGGTTAACATTTTTGCAATCAATGAATGCCCAAGAGATAAATTTACTGAGTTACTGATAGGCATTTCTAGTGGTTCGACAAGGAATGTTTAGATTGAAAATGATATTCTTATTATAAAAAGAGAACGACGTATCTGTGCTAGCTTATTCATAATGGTTATCACTTGCCTAAATAGGTGCAAATTCGTGATACCTTGGCTGACGTCAATAATTGGTGCAGACAATTTAAAGAGAGTATACTGATAATTAAATATTAACTTTACAAAACTACATTATTTAAAATTATTTACTTTCAAATATGAGAAAAACTAATCACACTCTTATTTAGATTTGAGAATTAGCATTTGAGTATTTACAAATTATACTGTATTGACTCAATTCAATAATTTGAAAATGGGAAGTGTATGTTGAACATCAACATGCTTTCTTTAAAAAAGAAAAGGACCTGAACATATACAGATTTTGAGATTAATATTTGTGATCCGCAAATTTGTTATTGGAGAAACTAAAAAAGTAAGTGTAAACAATTACCGGATTCAGTTATGGACAGTTTTAACCAATAGTGTACAGCTAGCCGAAGTATTGAAAACAAGAGAACAAGTTTAACATCAAAATCAGAAAAAAATTAGTGCCCGTTACCGTAAGTTTATAAATGTGGCTTACGAGGTCGAAACGTATTTTTCCCAAAAATGGATATTGTGAAATATTAATCACAACTCATGTTAACACTATAAATGGTATTATTCTTCTAAAATAATTCTTCTTTTGTCAACTAAGCTCCAAGATTGCATGCGTTTCCATATTTGTCCCCTGTTTTCTTGGATAGTTTCTTTCCTTATTATTATTATTATTATTATTATTATTATTATTATTATTATTATTATTATTATTATTATTATTATTATTATTATTATTATTATTATTATTATTATTATTGATTCATCTTAAGGTTAAAGACGTTGCGTATTGCAGTTTCAAAGGTTGAAAAGAAGGAAATTTGGTGACAGTCATTAAACTCTAGTAAAATCCACTTATGGCTGCAACGATGGACTAGCAACAACATTTAACAGACATTAGCAAGATAAGACAATTATTCAGATCATAAGAGAAGTCTTTATGATGTTTATTTTAATTGTGCAAGAACATCAACTTACGGCTACCTGTCAATTTATTTCTAACCTTAAAATATAATTTCTACATAATTTGCATTTTCATTTTTAATTACTGAAAATTATAAAATTTTCAAGAGATATAGTTGTTGGTAATTGCTCACAATGCGTGATCATACTGAATTACATTAGACATGGTTCAATAATTGTGATTTTATCTCTGAATGATCGTGGCATGTCATATTTTATTACACCTTAACTCGTTACGCTCATTAATTTGTCTAATATAAATAAAATAATGAATTTGTTTGTGTGTCTGTCTGTGTGCGGCTTAGGGACTAGACGAGCAGACCGATAGCTACCAATTTTTGTCACGGGTTTCTCCGTCTAAGCCTCAGAGCAAGACGAAGCGTTTTTTTTTCAAAATTCGAAACAGGAAGTTCTCAGGCGGGACTTTTACCGGTGCATGTAAAAGTAGTAGAAATGACCGACGTTAGGTCAAATTAATAGTTTTCGTGGCCGCTGAGATCAATGGTGATAGTTTCATTAGCAACGCCTTTCAAATTCAGCTACCATTGTATGGGAACCGGGGATCATCTGCGTTGTCGGGGGGTACCAAAACATGTAAAAATAATCCAAAATGAACAATATTGGTTTTCTTTCTTTGTTCGGTTTGATAACATAGACATTTTATCTGACTCATGCGAAGAATAGATATTTCAGCTAATAACTAACTAATATTAAGCATGTACGTGCGTTTATATGAGAACCAAGATACTAACATGATAGTATTAGAAATTGTAACGATACTTACAGTAAAAACGTTCATTTTTGTTGTTATTCAGCTGGAGTTATTTCAAACTGTGATTCGAAGAGAAAATTCTGCCAGTTTTATTCAGTTATGAACGGAAAGAAAGTTGCAATCAGAGTTTCTTCTCCAAGGAAATTGCTAATTGATTTCCGAATTATTTTATCTAATGTCAGTTTCTAATATTTGAAATATTTCCAAACAGTGATATTGTAAACCTTTATGCAAGATTTTTGATCAAAAGAAGAAAGTAATTTTCATGACAAAATTCGTAACCATCGGTTTCAAATAAATATCGTATTTGCTGGAATATAAGGGAAAATGGGATTGAAAAAATTAGTTTATCTACAAATTTTATTTACTTCTTTTAATTAACTTCCTTTCACGGTTTCCGTAGCTGTTAGTATATAAAGGCAACAAGATATTTACGTTTTACAGTTCATTCAGAGCTATAGGAAAATTAATTTTAGCAAAATGGTAATGTGTAAATTATTATTATATAAGCATTTCATTTTCAATTTGGTTATCCTTAAATTTATTCATCGGATGTTTTAATTAACCTTGTGTATTAGAGCGCAAAATTGTACGTTTTGAAATTTGCATTCCACATGATATTTTCTATGATAAAGTCTCTCTAGAATGCGCGAAAGAAACATTATAAGTCAAAAAACAGGTTTTTAGGAGACGATATTTTACTTTAGCAAGCATAATAATGAATCACTTATACTTATACTACAAAGACGATATTATTCAAATCAGATTTAGAATTGACTTATACAAAGTTAACCGGAGGTGGGAGCATGACACATACATCTTCAATTTTGACTTATCTCATTTTGGCCAATTTCTGATTTATGCTGTTTCTCTCGCACAGCCTAGAATTCAGAAGACTTAAAAGATATCTTTATATTTATTTAATAAAATGCTACCATTTCTAGGAAATGGATTTTAAATATTCTTACACATTTGTATTTTCTTACCATTTATCTTGTATATAAACCATATTAATTTATACTATAACTTATGCTAGCATAGCAAAGTTCTATACAGTTGATAGTCGATATACATATTTGTTGCTTCACTATAAACCGTGCGGAACTTGTTTAATGCTAATGAAATTTCCAATATGTTTTTCCTTAAGCTGTAAAAATAGCCTCGTTGTTTGAAGCGGCAATACATTAAAAACAAGGAGTAAAATACACTCCGTACTGCATATTTCTACACAGAAAAAAAAATACCTAGGAAAATCACACATGAGAAATAACCAATTTTGATTAAAACATACTGAATATTTTTTATCATGACATTCTGATCGTTTAAAATTGAAATTAGTGAAGTTTTGTTATTAACACAGTATAATAAGAAAAAAATATTTTCTCAGTATATTATTTAACCGGTAGCAATTCTTTTCTAATTGTGACGCAATATGGCATACATTTTCATCAAAACTTTTGAATAATTTAAATTGCTTTCTGCCAGATTCTCAAACAAAAGAAGAGTTGAATTTAATCCCCTGTAATCATAGGCTAATAATAATAATAATAATAATAATAATAATAATAATAATAATAATAATTATTATTATTATTATTATTATTATTATTATTATTATTATTATTATTATTATTATTATTGAAGAAGCTATTATTTTCTATAAAATGAAGGAATTGGTAACTCAGTAGTACAGCATTTTCTTTCTCTGTGTGGGGTCCCTGGTTCAATCCCCGGCCAAGTAAGTGTGGTGGACAACATCTTATCGTGGGTTTTCTCTCGGTATTCTCTTTTTTCTCCTACATTCTCATTCCCCCAATTCTTTCATCATCATTCGCTTCCTTAATCATTGTCTCCCTTAGCCTAACAGGCACAATCATGGGATATTAAAATGAAATATTTCATTTTCTTCTACAATAAACATCATCACTAGTTATTTATAAGAACAATTACAACACTAGTAAATTTTCTCACACGTATGGTTTCTACCAAATTTCTATTTTAATTTCTATGCGGTTAATTTACACATATAATAAATGTAGCACTAGGGTAGTTCAATAATTAGGATGGGTTGATTTTTTTAAACGAAGATGATAAGATTTTGAAGTATGTTTTAAATAGTTAAGCGATATGTGTACTTCCAAAGCACACGTAAAAAGTCAGTAACTCTCTTTAATTTGTAACTGATAAAATTTATGAGAAGAACCCTAAGTCAAGGAGCTAAATTTGGAATAATAAACTGTATTCGACTTTTAATTCCACTGCGTATATTCTATTTCCATTTTTGTTTACAGAAAAAAATATTTGCTTTCTTTTTCCAGATATCCTCGACTCTCGTTTTGTGCCTCGCCTTATTCTTCGGAACCTCTTATGGTACGCATACATTTAGTTACTTAAAATGCATTAGTTACCTAAATTTTTAAGGAAATATTTGTTCCATATATTGTACTTTTCAGTAAATGCATTTCAAAAAATACTTCCAAATAAATGTACTCTCAGCTTCTGCTTTGAGTTCAAATATTAATTTCGACTACTGCCAGAATAATATTCTTGTTCAACTATTTTTAAAAGCGGTTGATTTTCTTTTTTGCTCGGTTCTGACTTATATTCCAACAGTAAACAACTTCCTTATTTGTTTGTGTGTATGTTGAAATTTAGAATCTTCTCCTCGTATCAAAGCTATATGAAACGGAAACCTATAATGTCTAATCTGAAACATCGTAGTAGGTTCCGTAATCTGCAAGCAGCATCTGAACTCGGGCCATCTGCAGCAGAGCAGGCACACTACTCACTAGACCAGTGAAAAAAGTATTTATATTAACTCTTCAAGCTCTACAACAATCATGGATTCATGTAATTGAATAGAGTTTACTTTCTTTTGAACTGGGAAGTAGTAGCCTACTTTTTCAAAACTAATGACGAAAAATATCCCACTATTACCGTAGCCTCTTATTTTCCTTCTTTCTTCATTAAATGAACTTGTTATTTCATTGTTTTTTTATGTTTGTGGTACATTCTTATTAGCAGGTTGTGCCACGAACTCTTGTGTGAAATCTCGTGTAATTCATGTCGCTTTGAAAGTGGTGAACTTGAAAGGAAAATTTGAGGGAAAAGTAATATAAAATAGGGAGAAATTAAGAAAACGATATTATCATCGAGATGATATAAATGTATTCATAACCAAAGTAGAAACAAACTTTAACGTTCAGTGGTGAAAACGTTCCCTAAATTTATTTTTTAAATAATGCGTTTGTCATCTACCTGAGATCTTGAATGCTGATTTTTCAATAACACATTTAACAGTATTCGACAAATTTTTCTACGTTTTAAATAATTGGAAGGTCTACCATTAAGGTATTCATAGCTGAACGTTTTAAATTTGTTTCTGATACCCGAAACACTATCCTAACAAATATGTTTAACTTTAGAATTTGCACTAGTTTATATGTTACATAATTCGTACATTCAATTTTCATTTTTCTTTAATTCTGTTTAGCTGTCCTGTATAGCAGCGGTGTAAGCAGCCAAAATAACAACCGGCTCTCCATCGCCACAATTCCAGTAGTCGGTGCTTATGGCGGCTACGGACTTGGTGCCGGATATGGTCTTGGTGTTTATGGACTTGGTGCCGGATATGGTCTTGGTGGATACGGTCTTGGAGCTTATGGACGTGGTGGATACGGAGCTTGGGGATATGGTGCACAAGGTCTCCGTGGAACTGGTTACCTTGGTTAAGAATTTAACAAAATGTTTCTTTGGAAAATAAAATAGAAAATAAATGCATTTCAAGAATCAAATACTGTATGTTTTTCCTCTTTTTGAAAAGTAAGTTACCACCTTTAGAATAATGTCGTTGCTACTAGCAAATAATATTAACTTGTTTAAGTTTCATTGTTTCGTAAATTGTACTTATTAGTGAAACGAAAGGGAGAAGGTAACGTTGCAATAGCTACAATTGTAATTATTATTATACTTATTAGCCTTAATTATTTTATATTGGGTGTTGAAAATTTAGGGTGCAGGTGATAGCCCCCATATTTGAAAATGCAAAAGCTTCCACAGATTCGACAATAACTCTCACACAAATAGACTAAACTCCGAAATACACTAATAGTAGTAACCCACACAGCAAAACCCAGAACTTTCAAGAAATGTCGATACGCATACACAGTTAGTCATAACTCCCACACAAATGTACAAATCTCCCAAATGCACTAACGTTCATAACACACAGCCAAAATCCCCTCATAAGTAAAAAGTCATAACCTCAGTAGGTTATATACCTAACACATATGGACAAAAGCTCACACATTGTAACGGTCAGATCCTAAACACAAATGGACAAAACTCCTGCACATCTAAATGGTCTTAGTCCGTATGCAAATGGACAAAACTTCCACACGTCGAAACGGTCATAACTTCCACAGAAATGAACAAAAACATATGTTCCGCAAAATCAGAATTTTCCTCAGAATATGCATGCTGTCTGATAATTCTTTTCTTCACTTCTATCCTTCTGTATATGAATGTATCCCTCTTTATCCTATATTTTAATCTCTGGCCCTCCTCTCTCTCTCTCTATCTCTCCCCCTCTCTCAATTTTGTCTACCATGGGTTCTCCCAGTATATCGTCTCATCACTTTTCTAGAAAAGGTCATGATTTGGTTCGATTACTGGTGGGGGCTCATTTGTTTAGGCAATCTCAATGTAAGCTGCAGGTCCATGTCTCATATAGCCTCGGTGCTGAAAGAGACAAAATTGTCTTGAGCTCACAAGATTCAGGAATGATGATCAGTATGTGATCCATAAAAGGTTGCAATTAATGTGAAAACCATGGATGGAGAAATTTCCAGGTTAACAGAAAAAAACATCTTTTATGTATTAAGATGTTACTAAATTTTATTCAAGTTGTTCTACATTTCTTTGTTATGAGTCTCTTTCGTTTGTATGATATAGATTTATTGTATTGGAGGTATCCACTATCCGTAAGTTATTCATTGATATAAGAAATTAGGTATATTTGGAGTAATTAACAATACGTAACATTTCCCATGTTATCAATAATCAAGCTGGGAATTTTATTTGTAAAATTCACCCTACTTTGTATACATTAAGTCACACAAGTAGCGTTTATACGTGAATGCTGAAACATTGCTGAGTTACATTTCTCAAGAGATTTTTTTATTCTCCAGACAATATTTTGTCAATGTCTTACTAAACGTGACACCAGAAACTCACCAAGTTTAGTCTTTAACATTTTTCTATAGCTTTTCCTCAACATTCTCCAATTGAATATTAGTTGAATATTTTCCTCAATCATTTTCTGTACTGAAAGTTTTCATGTAATAATTTACTATTAGGTGTTAAATTAAAAGTGCTTCTCATAAAATGGAAAATTAAATTGAATAATCTATGTGAAATGTCACGTTCAGATTGCTCATCTAGCAAATGTTTCTTTGTTATTGATATTGCAGGCTTTTATTTATGGTAAATTATTTGTTACTGTTGTAAGTTGGATCACTTTTCGACTTTTATACATGCCACCCGAGTAGAGATTGTTTTACAAATCCCGTCTTGTTCGGATGGATCTAGCGATCCTGACAACTCTTGCTATCCGAACAGACCCACTAGCCTGAAATGAACGGAGATATCAACTCTATAATACTTCAAAGAGTTAATTATGTCCATTGTTCCAGCTCAAATATTCGCATTTTTGATTCCCGGTGTGATATTTCATAATACACGAAGTCTTGAATATTTCAAATATGATTTTACATTTTTCTTTTGCTTATACTGAAAAATAATGCAACTCTTTTGAACACAGGCTACCCAAAAAGATTTAACAAAACACTGGGCTTAGTAGTATCTCTTATGTTCTACACGGCAAGTTTTATGTGTTCATTTTATTATATTTTGACAATCGATTGTACTAATAAAAACTTACCTCTTTTGTAATTCAAATTATACTTTTATAGGCATTTTAGTTATCTTTCAGTGCAATATTTTCACAATCACAGGTGCACACAACAAAAAAGAAAGAATATTTCAGATTTAGTGAGAAAATAAGACACAATACCGTTTGTTAAAGTTATATTTTTAAACGAAATCAGTGCTTTCCAGTACCAAGTATATCACAACGTTGGTTGCAACTCCAAATGGTAAACGATGACTGTGGTCAGATACGTTTTCTAAACAACGGAGTTCAGTTCCCGGCACTAGCTCATGTGGTTCCAAATAAACGTTAATTTTTAGGTTCATGTCTCATATAGTATCGCTGCTCGGCTCAAATCAACTCAAATCAACTACAACAATAACTAATAACAGATATTCTAGAATTGCCTTCCCAGATCATTTTCTTCATAATATACTTTTATTCGTATCTAACATAAAAAACAGCTATGAATAATAAGAAAATACATTCTATAAAACTTTCAAAAATAGCAAACAATACTCTTTTCAAAACGTTTGATGTAGAGGCGTCCACCAAAAATAGATTCCAACAAGCAAAGTAAGCTATCTTAGGCATTATTAAATTAGATCAGTTGCTACATTTGGTAATAAAACTTTGACATTACTAATTCTTTCTGAAGTATTAGCCTCGCGTGGCATAGTCACTAACGATCTCGCCTTCGGTGCGAGCGGTCCCGGGTTGAATTTCCAGTGGGAGTACTCGGTTGAAAAGTGTAAAACGCTTTTTCAGGCCTGCCACCCTGAATGAGGTTTTCCTGGCTTTTCCTCATTCATACCAAGCAAATAACGGGGTGTACCTAACTTATAGGTCGCAGGCGGTTTCCTCCTTTCCCCAACCATTTCGTCCTTCGCTTTCCCCGGATCGTGTGATCACCAAGTTACGTTATCCCTCATACATGAAAGGTGAAATGGTCTTATATGCCGAAAGCACAGAAATCTAAATCCTAAATCTTTCTGAAGTATGCACAAATGATATATTGTGACTTAAAATTCGACAATTTATTTAGTTCTGTTAATTTATAATCATATAGGGGTACAAGAGGTGCTTTAGTGACTTATTCTCTGGATTTGCTACTACTTTGCTCTGTCGAGAATATTGTGTCCACAGGAGGTAAACTTTGGTTGAGTTCCTGAAAACTTAAAATTTCTAACATGTTCCAGGTTCTGCCAAGAACGAATTGAAGATGTATATTTCAACGTGAAGTGATGTCTCTAGTATCTATTCAAGAAAATTTTTTTAAACACATAAGGAAAAATATAGTTGGTAACTTGCAATACCTTGTACTTCATTCCAGTCTTTCTTAGTATAAACTATTGCTTAGTGTGTCACAGAACTGTTAGTAATATTTGTTACATTATCTTTAACATGTTCAAGTACAAATGTGTTTATTTGTTTTCAATTTGTTTATGTAACGAAGCGTGCTGGCATAGACATTTTGAACTATGTTTTTTCTCTTGTTTAGAACGAAGGGCTAATTTATTTCTAAAGATTTTTTTTACCTAGTTAGTAGAATTTAGTACAAACATTAAAGACGTGAGAAACCAATGTGCTAACCACACACAAAATAGCTAAAATTCATCTCTTTAACCATAGTTCTGTATGGACTATAATTGAAGAAACACTAAATTCAATTATCAGCTGTAATTTGCTTCTAGATTTTATGTATAGAAAAATTTAAAACGATCTTTATGATTGTGAATTTTTCGTCATCCTCTTCTGTCGAAAACAAAATGCTGAATGTATCACACACAAAATTGTAATTATATGTATTTTCCTTTTTATTGTCCTACTTGATCAATAAGAAATAGGGAGTGATGAATCGAATACCATTCTCGTCGGTGGAAGTCTTACACGGAATCAATGACACACATAACAAGTACCAGATCTCTTGTGCCCTGTAATACATGGCTAATACGCATACGTTTCTAGTTGTGAAAGAACATAGGACCTAGTTATATTTTCTTACTTTCATTAAGCTTTATATGATTTCTATAGTGTCCTCTGTGAACTGAAAATAGGAATATCATGTATTTATCGACTTTGTTACGAATTGGATCTTTAAAAGCTTTAAAAAAATTAATTAAATAACGAGGTGGCAGACAGGGGCACATACCGACTTCATTTTCTTAATAAGGAGCGGGAGATATTATTATGCGAAAGGAATTGTATTTTAATTGTGACAGATAATATAGGTACACAAAAATCGAATATTTGTGATACTGTTGTGAGATTAGCTTGAAATACTGAATAACAAACGTAGCATTATAAGTTTTCATGTAACATGCTAATTTGATATGTGTAATACCTTACATAGTGCAATTTGGAGAACTATATTTTGCATTGGCGATACTGTTAACCTTGTGATATTACTGATTGTACCAAACAATGACCCACTTACCGCCATTTGTGTGGTACAAAATATCAGCTTGTTCGTCAATTAGTTTAAAAGTTACAAGGGCATATCAAGATAAATGATTCACTCTATATGTATGAGAGGCTAGGGGGAACATAATGGTGTTTTCACACTTTCTAACTTTGGAGTAAACTGGAAATCCTTACCATTCCTGTGCCACGTGCCAAACAACCTTTCCCTTACATCTGCAAGTACATTTTTGAATTTAACTACCTACACATTATTCAGTGGTTTGATCACAGCTCATTAGTAGTAGGGGTAAATTTATGGAAAGGAGAAAAAGCAAATACTTTTTGATGTCCAGGGGTCAATGACCTAGGGATATGACCCGGAGTCAATGAACAAGTACCGTATCAGTTCCTCTAAGTTTTCACATGAGTACCTTGGCAAACTTCCTAAATTTCGGCAGGGGTACACAGGATCACCGCTACTAAATTTTCGATATTGCCGAAACTAAACATTTGGTACGGTAGTATAACACTTGGTATGCATCTCTATGAGTTTGGGTTTCTATCTCGTTCCCTTTGCTGGGTAAAACATGAGCAAAAATGAAAAATTTTGGTGATATGTTTTACCAAATTAACTTGCTTTGATGAGGCTTTACTACCTTATGTGATGATGACGGTAAGGAAAGGGCTCCATTCTATTTCATTGGATATAGATACATCTTCGGAAAATTTAGAGAAGTTCGTCAATGTACCCACGCCTTATAAAAAGCACCCACATCTCTATCCAACTATATAACCATATAAGTCATAACTACTCATCAAACGGAATAAATTATTTCTAAAATCTTAAAATTGTAATTTATTTCGAATGTTTTACCCATGAAATGAATCAAGATGAAACACCCAAATTTACGATATAGTGTCTTACGGAACATTTACCAATTATTTGTTCTTGATAATTTCAAAATTTAATAAGTGGTCTTACATACCTCTCCCATAATTCATGAGAGGTGATCAATGTATGTATGTGGTCTGAAATGGAACGGGGGACCGATGTATTTACTTACATAAACATATAAGGTAAGAAAGTCTCATCAAAACGAATTAATTAACACAAAACCTCCAAAATTTACAGTCTTCCAACATGTTACTCTTAAAAGGAAACGAGATATACCACCAAACCTTACAGAGGTACATACCCTTGTTCTATACTCCCAAAGCAAGTTTTTAGTTCCGGCAATATCCAAAATTTAATAGGGGTAGACATGCAGTATATATACCGCTTCTGAAATTTAGAGGTGGACAAAAATATCCATGTAAAAATTTAGAGGGAGTGGTACTAATTTATATTATATATTTGTAATTTAACCTTATATGAATTTAAATTCTTTAGTATTTTTGTTGCGAATGATACTTTATATGTGCATGGCTTACTGTTTTAAACAAGTTCGTATTTTGTATAAAAGTTTAATAGTGTATGTGATGATGAAAATATTATAACGTAGAACTCTATATTAAAATTACGGTAAATTATTCATATTATTGTTGCTATAATTATTTCTATGTCTTAACGAAATATGTTGGTGTCCAAATGACGAGCGAGTGAGTGGGTTTGGGAAAGTTACATAACACGGTACTCTACAATATAAATACAATCATCAGTTTTTTTCAATAATTAATTTTCAATATTATTCGTTATAAATTTTATTGCGTTATTAAAAATGTGAAACAAGAAATAAGTTTGTGACTTTATAAATAAATTTACGCCAATGCAATGCGGTCATATATGATTTACGTGGAAAATAATGTAGTTTCCATGATTTTACTATTAGTACAGTGCAATTAAGTTTGAACCCGGATATTTAAAAAAGCAAGCCGAAACATTTTCTAAAATGGTAATGGTACTCTCTTCTGCAACTCAGAGAAAGTCCTAAAAAGTCCCACTAAATACTAAAAAGTCGGGTTTGGCCACTATGGCTGCCATATTGGATAGCATATTTCCAACGTCAAAAGTTTTCGTGGAAACCGTTCCATTCACTTTAACTGATTATAATACAGGTTGCAAACATGGCAGAGATGTGAACCATACCTGTTGAAAAGATATTTAATCAATTGTTCTTGTTGTATGAAAATTAAAGAAATTTACATTTTCTAGAAAGGGAAAAAGTAAAATTCTACAAACATTCTCAGAGCAGAAGTGAAAATTTGAGTTTTGGGATTTTAGTACAATATTGTAGGGAGAAGAAGCAAAGAACAGTTGGAAACCTTTTCTAAAATGATAATGATACTCTATTTGGTAACTCAGAGAAAGTCCTAAAAAAATCCCGCGGCGGGTTTGGTCACTATGGCCGCCATATTGGGTAGCTTATTTTAAACGAAAAAAGTTTTCATGGAAACCGTAGCATTCACTTTAACTGATTATGATACAGGTTGTAAACACAACAGATAAACTACCTCATTGAAAAGATACTTAACTAGTTGTTTTTATTGAATGAAAATTGAGGGAATTTTTACTTTCTCTAAAGGAAAAAAGGGAACTTCCACAAACCTTTTTCAGAACAGAAGTGAAAAATTTTGTTTTTCGATTCTTACTATAATATTGTAGAGAAAGGAAACAAAAATGCGTACAAATTGTTGGGTAAACCTTTCTTAGTAAAATATTAAAAATGCACGATATTAACACCTTCAAAAGCTGGAATTTTAAATTTAGATCCACGTAATGCGTTAAAATTCTTCTTATCCAAATATTGTATAATTTTCACCTGTGCATTCACAAGTTTTGAGTGAAGTTATCAATGGATAGGCATTTGAAAATACTTTAATATCTGTTACAAATGCCGATGTTGATTGTTTTTTGGGAAGAAAAAAAGGTAAAATTCCAAAATGTGAAGGATTTTTTTTAAATCCTCTATTCTTAGCAAGCCAGATTAATCGGAGGAATTTGACATATATGCAGAATTGTTGAAGAAAGTCATATTTGGTAACGTATAAAGAACTCGTAATGTTTGAGTTAGTAAAAGGCCAAAAAGTAATTCTTTAATATGTACAGGTTCCAAACTTAGATAATTTCGATTTGGAAGTATCTTACTTTTACTTGAATCTATTGCAGACTAGGATACTTGGCATCCTGGAATATCTCTTCGTCAATATTATTTTCGAGTACTAGCAAATCTCCATCCACTTCCACTTCATCTTGTATGTCTCAGTTGGTACGTCCATGCCATATGCAGTATATACACATGATTGAACATTTTAACATACCTCTCCGGCACTCAGAACTTCTTTCACAGTCGTCGGTGCAGTAACAAGAGATAATATGAGTAAGTCTTAACTAGCAGCGGACTTCGAAGTTGGTATGGGATGTAGATAACTATTGACTATCTTCAAACCCTACCATAAAGTGTCCATGTTAACACCACACCACTGCTACACTTGATAAGAGACTTGGAGTGAATGCTTACCAGCGGCTCCTGTTGTAAGAGGAAGTACAGCTAAGTTAAACTGCAAATTTATAGGCTCTTTGGCGGTTGACTTTTAATATAGTTGGTGACATAAAATGTCTAAGTTCCCGGTATCTTTTGTCCCATGCAGTGACAGAAAGAAAGATGCATCCGCTTAAGCCACAGCTTCAGCTGACACAGGGGGATTATTGAATATGCATAGTTTGTCTCTAGGTCCCTTTTTACTCTAGCTTTTTGTGAGTAGAGATTTTACTTTTCTTGTAAATTGACGAAACTCAATTGCATCATGTGAAGCCGTGTACAATTAGAAGAAAGTACTTCATATCACCTATATCATCTTGAATAATTCCAATATGGGGAATCTTGTCTGGGGAAATCTTTATTCCTGGCATCATAAGTTTGAAAGGTGTGTCTGGTGGAGCAAGGGCAACTAGAAGAAGTAATAAATCTTTGTCTTCACCAATCAAAATAACTCTAAGGCTTTTCTTGGCTTTTGAAATAGCAGTGGTTGCATCATCATATCAATATCTGACTTGGTCAGGTGTACTTTGCGTAAGGATTTCTGCAGATATTACTCCAAAGATGTCTGAATCTCATTTTGTTGCTGTGATTTAGGAGAAATTCAGTCTGCCCTACAGTAACAGTAATATTATCTTCATATTCTTTGTATTTCCTGCACGTCGCAGATGCTCCTCATCTTTTGTAATTATACCTTCAGTATTTCCATCAATAACAACGAGTTCATAATGTGTAACAACGTATGCAGTATATTGCTGACATATTTCTTTGAACGTGGCTGGACGCTGCCGTACAATACGATGCAAGAGATACCCAACATCAATATGTAGGATACACCCCGTTTTGCGGCATTAATCGTTGTTTTCCTGGTCGAATTTCAGGACAAAATGGCTATTGTCGATGAGTCTGTACCATTCTTCGTTAGACCTCCTTCATCAAATAAGAAGGAAGGATGCGCAGATACTTCATATTTGAAGATCTCAGACAAATGTTATTCAGAGTTAACTGTGGATACCATACAGTGAAGAAGGTAGTTTGGGTTTATACAGATTACTTCATTACGCACAGTTCCTGATCTTGTTAAACTGCCCAGAGACTTCACACTTGACTTGCGTTTCAGATGAATTTCACTGAACTGCTTTCCCTCATTCTTCTTCATCACATCAAGTCTAAATTCTAATAATTCTTTATCACAATTTACATTTTCATCAGCTAGCAGATCAGTAGATATCGACCTAAGTTGAGATGATCTCTCGAATGGTTTATATTCTCGCAACCAGTTGATGAAACAGAGACATCTTTGGCGTCACAAGTTTGACGAGACTCTCCGGAGCAAACATGTTACGAGAAGGCGAAGAATGCAAAATCGACCACGTCACAAGAACAAAATATCCGACCAAAGAAGAGTAAAAGGAAAAATCCATTATGTTTACTTGTAGATTCTATTAAGATACAATTGAATGAATTGCAGGGTCAGCGCAAGCGTGACTCTGAAGAAAACTGGAGAATTCCTAGAGTATTTGGTCGAAAGTTGAATGAGGAAAATAAACAACACTCGCTTCCAATATTTCAACGAACAAAAATCACAGTGCCTCGTTGAAGTTAGAATAGCACTCTTAGAATTCAGAATAAGGTGAGATTCACAAGTTCGATCTATCTACTTTTTCTAAGTACAGAATAAATTCACAAGACGAACTGGTCCTTCCGGTAGACGCATTATTAGAGTATACAACTTAACATTGACGAGAAATATTGAAATACATAGAATCATGGTGGCTCAGTGGTAGAGCGATACATCTGGTGAGTAAAATCTCTAGTTCGATCCCAGCGAGTTAGGCTTTGTGGTGGACAAACACCGTTTTCGTGGGTTTTCACGGGTTCTTTCCTTTCCTCTCACTTTATTCATTTCACCATTGCATTCATTTTTCATCATCACCATCTCTTTTAGCCTATATGGCAACCAACATACATGTTAACAGGTTTCAGACTGACACACACTGCCTTGTCCTTTCATTCAACTGCTTCGTGTGGAGCGAGCACACCCATTTGGCGATGCTACCCTCATGCTTACGCCACGCTATGCAACGTCTTGCTCCTTACATATAAAATAACTCTGGCAAAGTGCTGCCGTACTTTGAATCGAATAAGTGTTACTGCGATGACCCGTTACAGCTCTAGCGTGTTAACTCTATCAATGCGAACTACAACGTTATGCCCGCAATAGGTGTAATCGAGAGTGGATGTTCCGAACAGACGAGTGTTCAGAAATGACTACAAAATGTCCTCCTTTTTCGTCATTTCAAGAGAGAGTTTATTTATATTAATTTGACAAAAAATTCGTTTCCATCCTATAATTCTTCAAATTGTTTTATCCACGTATAATCAAAATATTCCAGTTTTGCTACGTCTATAAGGAACCAACATCCAATTTACCTTTTATACATTTATAACTTTTCATTATGATACATTTAGGACTTTTAATGACGGTTTTTTCTGATAAAAATTTTCTCAATAAAATAGGACGCATTATATTTTTCTTTCTTTCTTTTCCTTTTTTCAGTTTAGATTAATATTCTGAAATGAAAGGTACAACCTACGCTTTCTACTATGCTTACTATATTTCAGATCAGTAGGTTTAATGAACATTACCGAATTTGCAACGGAACGTCGCAGAAAGACAGGATGTGTATTACACGTTTGGCACGATCTTAGATATGTCTCGGAACTTTTCAGTTTCACTGGAAATTGAGTACTTAATTTGATCATCAAGTTTGGTATTCATTTTGAAAGTGACTTAATGAATTTTTGAAGCATTACCTACGTACTTATTCGAATATTTCTGACAACAAAAGTAAAGAAAAACTTATTTGTATATTACAGTTGTGTTTCTGGAAACGGAATTTTATATCGACAATTCTCTTCTTACTATGTTCAAATCTAGTACTTTTATCTGTTCTCCCATTTTTTCTTCTTCTATCTCCTTTTCTCTCTGTGTCTCACTTCCGTACCTCTAACTGATATCTATTGGTTTCAAATTTTCATTGAGATACAGCTACGTTTATGTTTCTCTCTACATCAATTTATGAATCTCCTTTTGTCTCACTTATATTCTGTCACTTTATTGAAACTAATACATGTATATTATGAAATTAGAATTGTGCTCATGTTTTTTGCAGATTTTAGTATGGAAAAGACGAAAGCAGAAGAGAGAGAGGGTATCTCTCTACCAGACACGATTGTGGGATAAGAAGGTATGTATTGGATGGCTTAGCTGCAGTGTGTTAGCTGTCGCTTTCTCTTATTCGGAGTGTATAATTTCAGTAATCCGCCATGAATATAGTCAATCAAAAGTGTTTTTTGTAACGAAGTAATAACAACATGAATAGTAAAATATCTTGTAACAAACTGTCGAGATCTGAGATTCGACAAACTTTACACTTCCCGATATCGATTACCTCGAAACCCGGTAGCCAGAATTAGACCAGGACATGTGACATATTTATTTAAAAAATAAAATCTCAGCGAAATTCAGACGTCTTTTAGTGTGACAGAAAAGAGGAAATAAAACTCTCTATTTTAGTTCTATTTGTCTTATAGTTCTGACTCTGTGTCAAAATTACTGACAGAAATAAGGACAGTGAATTGTAGAACATGCCAATTTTCACACGAATTTCAGCTTCCTATTTGCTTAGTTGTGAAAAATTATAGAGTATATTGCTATACTATGTAAAGCGTGTGTGCTGTCTCTAATTTCTGATGAAAATCAGAAACAGGGGTAGAAGATAAATTACAGTAATAGTTTTCTATTAGGGGGAAGTGTAACTACTTTTATTTTAAGAATGTTTTAGCTTAAAATATTTGTTAGGGTTCACTCCCTTCCCCCTCAATCTTAGGTAAGGAAGAACACGTTTAGTTTTTCATTCAAGTATATTCGATATCCTAAATTTTTGATATTGATCTTCCGTGCGGGATGAGAGAAGTATTAGGGGACCCTAAGATTTGCGATAGATGAAGTAATAAAACATAATTTCTATAATAACGTCTTCCAATGATAATTTTTTATATTACTACAAATTGCAAGGTAAATACGTAAATCCACTTGAAAATTTGTAATATTATATACTGTAATTTCTGTGCCATAAAACGTTTCTCCTCACGAAAAAAAAAGAAAGCACCTGTCAAAAGCAAGTGTTTCGAACTTTGACCTAGAATTTATCATAAGAAAGCCTTTTGTTACTCTTTCTCGGAGACTTCCATTCCTTTTGGCCTTTGGAACCGATCATTGAAAAAAGTGCACACATGACCGCTATATGCAGGGATGCTCTTAGGCAGAGTCAGAGATGTTGAAAAGAAATCGAGTTTTCAATATTAATACTAATATTAATACTAATGCTACTACTACCACTACTAACAATAATAATAATAATAATAATAATAATAATAATAATAATAATAATAATAATAATAATAATAATAATAATAATTATTATTATTATTATTATTATTATTATTATAACAACTGTATTAATTAAAAGTAGAGTCCATGTCTTTATCTTGCATGCTAGGACTGCAAGTCCGCTACGCCAATGGTACCTCTTAGTCAATGTTTGTTTCCGTTTGTTTCCGTTTTAGTGCATATAAGTTGTTGTCCTGCTAGGCTTCTATTATACCTTTTTTTCCTTTTTTACGAGTACTTTTGAAGAAGAAAAGAAACGGTTTTTCTCTTATATCTATTTCTTAACATTCATCTTCTTTGAACTGCTTAAGTAAGATTATCTTGTAACTTTTTGTGTCATCCATTTCCCTTTCAACAATAAAACCGTCATTCTTAACAATTTATTTTATTCTCTTATGTGAAGCTTGCCACACTGATATATTGTAACAAAATTGAGGTTTGACTCAACGCCTTCCGAATTCTCAACCAGCCCAACGACCGATTTTTTGGGTTGCCTGCTATTGGAGGAAAAGGAAAATTTCATATGGTAATGCACTTTTAGTGTCGTCAATACATGACCTTCTAATGCCGCATCTCCAAGAGTAGAAGACCATGATTAAGTTCATCAGAAACTGGAGTACTACAGAAATATAAGCGACCGTCTATCATGTCAGTAATAGGTAGTAGATACGATGGAAGAGATCATTAACTCGAACATATAAAAGGAGAGATAAAATATCGATGTCACTGAAGGTTGTTCAAGAATATCACGAATAAATTGTAAACAATGTAACGTGTTTCTTTATTTCAAAACAGAAAATGCTTTAAAAATTTATTTGTAAAGTAGAATATTTTCTTCTTACATGTATGCCTAATTCACTTAGAGTCATTTATACACACAATTTGTTTTTATGGTTTTCCAGTGAAATTACAATATAAACGAATAATAATATTATTATTCTTTGCTTTGAAAATAGGGACTATTACCTAAATTATGCTCGATAGTAACCAAACTGTTTCATGTATGAGTGTTCTAGCGATTCGTAATCAGCTAATTAGAGTAAGAAATTAGACTTCGTTTAAAGTAATTCAAAACAAAATACGTTAATAATGCTACTTGTTGTCAAGCTTACATTGAAACCCAAAGTACTCAAATAAGCAGTAACCAATAAAGCAAATTTTTCACAAGTGATGTGCTTTCTGTTTGTTCTATCCCAGAACACACGAATAATTAGCAAAAATATTATTCCGTCGTTTGAGAGAAATTCGGGAGTGTAGAGGTTATATATTTACCGTGCCTGTGCGTCCAGGACAAAAGAATCTTAAGAACTACTTGGAAATCGAGATGATGCAAAGAAGATTCAACCCGGATATGGTAGAAAACAACGATATCTAGTTCTAAAGTTTATCATTGTTTGCAAAAATATAATTTAAAACGAGATTTTTTCTTTCAATTGATTAAGTGTCCCAGAAATACAATACATCTCCACCTTTAACTCTCTTCTAAAACCATATGTGATAGAAACGCACTGATTTTCTGCTTCAAAATTGATCCAGAGAGAGAAAAAACGATAACAGACAGCAAGATGTGGTTTCCTGAACCATTTACCGTTCTAACACAAGAATCATATTGTTTTCTAGCCTCGTATTGAAACCGAAAGCCTCCCCACTCCAAAAAAAGGAATAAAGAAAAAATACTTTGGGCTTTATAGCGCTATATCAACTACCGCAATTACTGCTATTAGGTAATTATACTATTATAAAATAAAAGAGATAAAAATTGCAAAACACAGTACTATCAATTAAATATCCAAAGTATATTTTCTATCCTTTTTAATCTCTCAACTGCAACCGGTAGCGACATAAATGAACCACTTTAGCGGCAATCGCTGTAGAGTAAAAATAATAATATGTAGAAAAAACATGCTCCTTGCAATTAACTAAGTGTTTCAGAAATCTGTTTAATCTTCACTCTAATTTCTCTAACAAAGACAATAATTAGTAGAATGAACAATCACTTTTGGACTCAAACATTGAGAAAATATCATAGAATAGAAACCAAACACCTTCACCTTGGTTTGTAAATTCGTTAAGAATAAAACAGTAATAAACTTGGAAAAAATTATATCATAGCAGTAATTTACATACGTCTCTTAAGGTAGTGAACATGCTTTTCTATGATAAATACTACAGTCAAAAATTGAAAGCTGATACTGAAATTCGTAACTTTTATATTATGGTTAACTTCTATGTAGTATCGTTGGCATCTCAGTTATTGTGTTGTACGGAAAGGGTATTAAACAAAATTAATTCAACAGGAAAGGAATTTGTTAAAGTAATAGAACGAATTAATTAGAGTTGATTATCCCATTTCAGTTTCAATGTTATGTGAAAAACAATGTAATCCTTAAAATTGATCCGCAACCCCTAATTGTGACTTTAACCCGAAACTTATTCTAATCCGGATCGAATCCACAATCACGTACGCAGAAAGCAAGTGAGTTAGTTACTTCTTCACTAAATAACACACTCCTTGAGTAATTTCTTAGTCGAGAATAAAGTGAGAAAGAAAACGAAACATCAGGAAGTAAGTTTATAGAGCATATACGTTTTCATTTTGTTTTCTTCACAATTGAGATGAGACTGATACAGACAAATGTAATGATCGAGGCGAGACCAAGACCGGAATGATGGTTTTCAATTCATGATGCCACGAGAATGAGACTGCTATTTTAAGTCGAGACAACACCAAGGTTCTGTACAGTCTAGTTTAGTTTCGTCTAGATTACATTAATAATAACATTATAAATTTTACGTTTAGTTACTTCTTTAATTTATAAATTGTTAATAACATTTGCACCCAATGTTGTTACTAATTAATAGTGTTACTGAAAATAAGAGACATATAGTGTTCAAAGCTATTAACGACCTAATTATATGTCACAAGGGACGCAATTTTAAACAGAGTAGTGGAAAATAAAATATTTTTCAGGTGTTGATAAATAGGTATAAATATACCTTGGAGGAAACTGTTGCCATTTTCAGGGTTATAGTGACAATATTACACATTTATTTATTTACCTTTCATAAAAAGAAGAGTGTGCATAGTTCAGTAACTACAAGAAATTGTCTGATAAATGATTATAGCAATTCAACAAGACAGATACATAGAGAACATTTCTCACATATTGAGAATTCCCGATACGAACGTCTGCCTTCCATATCAACGTTCTGACTATAGAGCTTCTGAATGTAATAAGTAAACCTTACGTTTGGGTGAATCGAGTTGTTGACTGAGACACATATGAGAAAGTAATACTAAATGCGGTCAGTATTTCAGTGAAGTTGTAGGTGCGAAGATCCAGGGGTTTAGGAGATACAGCTACCAGAACATCTCATGGAAGTACAGAATAGTATTCATACAGTTGGAGGTAAAAGCCCTACAAGACCATTTGTAACGACAAAAGGTGAATAACAAATACATGGGTACATATTAGGACTAGGGACAAGTCATATAGTAAGGGTATACCTGACGGCGGCCATCTTGAAATCCGCCATTTTGAATTAAGGTTAAGTTTTTAAAATAGGAATAGGGTCATGTGATACATGATTTAAGGCGCAAATTTAATCAGAAGAACAATGGTGATGTTAATTTTGATTTACGCGCAATTGGCAAAAAGTTACAGGGAAATTAAATACTGTAGCAGCATATGTATTAGTCCTTTACCCCACCTTGTAAATTCTGTTTTAATGATAATAATTAAATAAAAAGCAGGTGGATAAATATTAGGTCTATGGTAAGAGTTGCCTTGATAGCAGCCATGTTCAAATCCGCCAATTTTAATCAGACAAAAGTTTTAAACAAAACGCATAACAGTGACACCTTATTAATAGCAAATTTTACCATAAATCCAACGGTATAACCATTTTTGCTTTATCATTAACCAGCACAAAAGTAAATGGGAACAGAGTAATGCAATAGATGACTTCAGGCTAGAAGTTAATCAGAAATACAATGGTGGCGTTACAATGTTACTTGTTTGATGCTATACTTGCACGCCATTTCCTTGTTTTTCTTGTATCCTGTTCACATCTATTTCTCGCTGCAACAATATTTAATTTCCCTGTAACTTTTTACCAATTGCGCGTAAATCAAAATTAACGTCACCATTGTTCTTCTGATTAAATTTGCGCCTTAAATCATGTATCACATGACGCTATTCCTTTTTTAAAAACTTAACCTTAATTAAAAAGGGCGGATTTCAAGATGGCCGCCGTCAGGTATACCCTTACTATATGACTTGTCCCTAGTCCTAATATGTACCCATATATTTGTTATTCACCTTTTGTCGTTACAAATGGTCTTGCAGGGCTTTTACCTCCAACTGTATGAAGACTATTCTGTACTTCCATGTGATGTTCTGGTAGCTGTATCTCCTAAACCCCTGGAGCTTCGCACTTACAACTTCACTGAAATACTGACCACATTCAGTACTACTTTCTCATATGGGTCTCAGTCAGCAACTCGATTCACCCAAACGTAAGATTTACTTGTAAGTAACTGTTTAAATTGTATTAAATGCACTTCATTTCCTAGTGAGTTTTGGAATAAAAACTGTATTGTAAAATAGTATTTCCATTTTATTTCCTTAGAATACATATGTGATAACGCTTAATAAAATTAACCAAGATATCCATAACCTCCAACTCCAGCGTGAAGATTACCACCAACTCTTCTCACAATGGCATTAAAACCGTTGATGTCATCGGCTCCATATGTAACAATTCTTCGGCTGCCATCAGGTTCAATAAGACTGTATTGTCCTTTTACAACTGGACCATCACGAACTTCAGTCTGTTGCTTGTTGTCTCCTGTGAGATGGTCACTCACAGCGTAGCCAAACTGGTATCTTGGGTAAGCCTTAAAGGTAAAGGTAAATAGTTTATTTATTGTTTAAAATGTTGTATATTTTTGTCATTAAGATAATTAGTAACTTATGTCTCTCTCATACATTATTACATATTGTCAAAATAAGTGCAAGTGGAAATGGGCTACAATTTCAAACGGATGTCGATTTCTAACGGGTTGTTCCTTGATATTAAATTCAAAAAAAGTCTTTAATTACTTGCTTCTCAAGCTTCTAATCTGATATAAATACAGTGCTAGTTGTATTGTTAATGTTAAATTACTTACAAAGAAATTTTAGATCATGCATAAGTAAAAGTTAATCAACGTTCTGAAACAAATCAATCACAGCAACGTTATTACTAATCGCACATTTGGAACGGGAGACATGTGCTTGAATATAGCCATGAGCTAATGGGTTTCAGACCTAAGTGTTCAGCTGAAAGTTCGTGTCTTATATAGTTCTTGTGTTGAATAGGACGCCCAATACAAGATAAACTAATGAACGTTGGAGATAGAAAGGAAACCATTAATTAATTTATTAAATAAATAAAACTTTAAAACAGTATGTAAAATCAAATGAAGGAATATATTTGAAATTCTAAACGGTATGTATGATGTACAAACAATGTCTCGATTTGTCTAGGTTGTTTCGATTTAATTGACTTCAAGTTAACTATAAATTTGTTCTAAATGACGTTGGAAGATAGATGAGCGTACACCAATTTGAAGTATCAGTAATCTACGTAATTTCGAACAAATGTTTATAACGTGAAATTCTCATTGTACTTACGTAATAATCAAGTCCTCCACCAATTCCGCCAAGGACACCAACTGCATAAGCAGAGGATGCAAGAGCAATGAGAGCAAAGATAACCTTGAAAAAAAGAAAAATAATATTTTGACTGAAAATTGAATTTGGAGAAAATATCCAAATTAAATGTGCAGGGAGTGTTTAATCACTACACAATTTAAAATTTTCTAAATTAATTTTGTTTATAGTTAGCAATGTGCATGCACACTGCATAAATGATAGGCATTACATCCATGTTATACACATTTCTGTAAACAACTTTTCTAATAAATCTAATCATAATTTAGAATTAGTAACTTATAGAACAAGAGTATTAAGGTTTACTGAGCTTTTGGTCTAATTATTTCCAAGTAATTTTAAGATATTCTTCAAAGTAACGATCCCTATATGTTTTCTATGATGTAAACAAAAAATTGATCGTCACCACCAATTCATCGCACTAACGAATTTTTTTCCATGGATGTTGCAGCTTTCAAGCTACACATAATTTGTTTTGAAAAGTTACCACATAGGAAGAAACAAAATGCAACAAGATTAAGCCAATGAACCAGGGTGTGACAGTAGAATCTATCAAAAGATAGAATGCCTTGCCCATCAACATGCGTCGGAGGACGATCATTATTCAGATGATGGACAGTGTAGACAGCATTACGGTATGAAGTTGGGATGCCTGTGCACGTACATGATGCTACAAGCTAGGTTGATATCATGTTAGTCTGGTGTCCCAAAAATGTTAGAGGACGGTGATTTGATGTTTATGAGGAACAAAACGTGTCTCAAGAACCTCTCAAGTCAGTAGGATTAAACTCTGCACCCATTATAAAAAATCGAACATATGTTCCAATGTTTTCCAAAATTTCGGTCCTAAGGAGATAGGGATATATTCTGTATTCATTTCATCACACTCAAAGCAATCCTGTCTGTTCTTTCTGGTCTTGTTACAGCAGAATGGATGCCATATTAAATTATTTTTGAGAAAGTTGGTTTCTGGTTCTAATTGGGATTATGTCATGACACATTGATTTAAATAGGAAATCCCATAGGAAAAGGAGAGTTCAATTTTATGCTAAAATAAAATACCTTATAGATTTTAAGTGTAACTCTCTTTAGGTAAGTCCTGAATGATTGAAAGGAGTTCAAATTTCCCTGATTTAAAGACTAAGTATTTAATTTTTTTGCAGTTTAAATGTAGCTCATGTATAAGTCGAATTTTGACTTTTATGATTTAAAATGCTATAACTGAAAAGAACAGTAATTTTAATTAATTTCTGAAAAAAAAGTGGAAAATAAATTACTTTACACATTGTTAGGTTTTTCAGTTAATGTTTGGTTGATGAGACCATGAAATATATTTTGCACTTTAAAATAGTTATGTATACAGTATATATGAATTCATAAACAAGTGTATATTATGATAATCATTTGAATATTTAATGATTCACGAAAACAAAATTAAATTTTGGTAACATTAGAAAATTTCAAGATACTTACAGTAAACGCGTTCATTTCTGTAGTTGTTCAGACGAGATTATCTCAAACTCTATATGAATAAAAAATAATTCCGCACTTTTATTAAATAATGAACGGAAAGAAAGTTCTTATAAGCTTGCTTTTACAAGGAAGTAAATAATTCCTTTCCGATATTTTTACATTTGATATCACAAGTTTCATTACACCTAAAATATTTTCCGTCAGCAATAAAACAATTTTAACCTTGTAGGTTGGATTTCTAATCGCAATATCATTTAAAATAATGTAGAAGAAAGTAATTTAAATAACTAATTAAAGGAAACCAATCGCGTCTTAATATCGTAATTCTATTTGCTACATTCGAAAGAAAATGATGCAGCAGAGAAAATATTCTCTATCTTTTGTATGTAGTTTCCTTAGATTATGGTATATAAAGAGAGCAACATTGTTGCGTTTTACAGAGCAGTTAGGACAACAGAAGGTACATTCAAGGAAAATTAAATATTAACAAAATGGTAATGTACTGTATATTTAATCTTAAGCGAGCAGGAGTTGAAGAATTCATTTTTTTCTGGTATCACGGATGAAAAAACCCATCAAATACACATAATATTACTTTTAGTTCTGAAACAACAAACAATCTATTTATAAAGTTCATTTTTTTTAATATTTTGCCAATGTTCAGCTTTTAGGCCCTTCTTTTCAATTTTATGTTATCTTTTGCCACTTTTTCTAAATTTCGGTGATTTCTTGGTTATTTTTGGTAGGTTTGGCAAATTGTTTAAATATTTTTTTTCGTTCTTTCGATATCGGTAATATGCTCGTGACTTTGTGCCTAGGTAAACACATTTTCTCATAAGATGACAATTAAAATCAAAGGAAAATGATCTGAACTGCAGACGTTAATCTTTGTTTCTATATTGACAAGACTAAGTAGAGTACTGCAACCATAGATAAAATAAGTGGAAATATTTCAAGTTTTTATTTTTAATAAATATTTCCAAAAAATAATTTTTGTTTGTGTAATATTTTATAATGAATTTCTGATGCCTATGTTTGTTTCTGTCCGTATTACTTTACTTTCTGTTACGGCCTGTACCTTGGCACAAAGTGCCAGTGTATCTAGGAAGTCCCCCTTCCCGCAATATTTTCCTATTTTCACTTTAAGATATTTCATATACCAATTTTCATTTGAAATCTATAATGACAATATTTAAGTTCAGTCATAATTTATGTATCTTTGCTGCAAGACACAAAAACACATCATGATACATCCTTTGGTGCTGAAAATATCTGCATTTTAGTGTGATTAATTTGCTCTATTTCTCTTAAACATTTAAAACTTTTAAATTTATATATTAGTTTATTTGGCTATTTTCATTTAAAATTCAACAAATATTGTAACTAGGGATGACTTCTCATTTTTTCTTTCATCATGGACATGATGCCCATCGTTTGATATGTCTGCTGTATTCTTTTAAAGTTACAATTACAAATTTAACAATTTTGAAATTTTAGACCACTTTTCATGATTTTTTCTTAATTTTTCCGAGTTTTTAGATTATTTTGTAAGTCACATATCTATATATTTCTTAGAACATGAACTTTGCTATCTGGTAATCATATTCTAATCACCTGTAAAAATAATTTTATTTACGTATTTTCTTAATTGATTCTGTTAATGTCTTCTTGTGCAATATAAAAGAAAATTTGGTGTTTTCTTACATTTCTAATGTAGATAATGTGTTTTCTTAAGTCTTCATAATTAGTTGCACATTAAAGGTATTGGACAATTTTGTTGTTCTTTTGTAAATCTTAAATGGTTTTGTCTATTTGTATTTACTTATTATTATCGCATATTGTACGTTACTTAAACAATATTTAGGTAAACTGTAATTGAACAATGTAAAGCCAAGCTTCTACCATTCGACTACACTGTCTTTTGTGCTCCTTTCTGTATCTCATCATTTCTCAAAAAATTACTCCCCTTTAGTAACACTTTGCTCGTTTTTTCTCAAGGTACAAAAATAATTTGCTTTTTGAAGTCTCAATACAATAACAATTAATTAAATAAAATTTAACAAAGTGCACTCCCAGTACAAACTAGGTAAATATTCTTCCATATGGCTAAAATGAGCGGCTAATAGATATAGAATGATAAGCGCCAATTTAATTTAATTTCACATGAGGCACATTTATATTCTTGGAGGCTTTCTAACTGTGTCCACTATTTGAGGTTAAAACATGTAAGGAATGAAAAGGTGAATATTATCCCATGTCCATCATAGATATTTCATTATAAATTTCCTACGTTTGATCTTTAAACAATATTGCACATGTTTTGCTTTGACTACCCTCAATGATCTCCGCTGCATGGATTATAAATACGTGAAGTATGAATGGATGATAAAATCTGTCAATTGTTGCATACGGTTTACAATAACCTGATTATATACGATAACCTGATTATATATAACCTCGTATTATTCTATTTTTAGTGGAATTTGATATGCATTTTTAGAAGTATTCCAATTATTTCCACTATTTGACAGTCCAGAATGATTGTGTGAATTTAACCCCACCGACACCATCAGCGATTCAGAAAATACAGCTGCCACGGTAAGCTAAGGTGGGGCTAAGTAATAGAGGATGAATGGCATCCACTTTTCATAAAATGAATATTTGCTTGGAATTTTGTAAACAAATGTCGACTATTGTAAATAATAATAATAATAATAATAATAATAATGGAATTCACTTTTGTTCGCTTCTATGCACATTCTATTTATTCACTGGTTAATTATAGTATAACAACTAATATCTTTTTGGAAACTTACTTCTTTTTGCAACTTCTGATTTTCAATTAAATTTTTTAGCTAAATCGTTTCAAGCTAAGTAGTAACACAAACAAGTTGAAACATTTGCAACTGCTACTCGTACACGCATGGTCCTTTTTTGAATATTTATAGAATTTCTTAACATCCCATGCTAAATCACTAATTAAAGTTGCATTAATTTACACCAGGCATGCGCGAGACATTTTTAGAAACCTTAGAATATTGCGAAATTGCACTTTGAAGCTCAACTGTTCTATTTAGATATGAATCTTATAACTTGCCAGAAAGTTGCAAAAGTTGCATACATGAACTGCTGAACATGAATTTTGTGTTTTTCTTCTCTGTTTAGTTCTAATAATAAAACATGCAATATTAATGTAAATTTAAAAATATATATATATTTTCGTCTACAGATGTCTTCCGCTCTTGTTTTGTGCCTTGCCTTATTATTCGGAACTTCTTATGGTATGTATTAATTTAATTATTTAACAATGTGTTAGTTGTTCAGTATTATTGACATAGGTACATATTCAGTATTAGTTCGGCATTCTATAATATATTAAATCTGCTACAGGCATTTACAACTTATACAATCACTGTCAAATTTGGGCAGTTCATACTTCAATTTCATTAAGGTGATCAATTGCTTTTGACTAATATTCTTATGCAGTTACCGTGCTACCTTTGTGAGCAGGGTCGGCTTTTCCACAAACCGCGGGCCTAAGACGTAACATTCTTACGGACGCTTGTTGGACGAAAGTGTAATGAGCAACAAGAAAAAAATACCACAGTTGTAGAATAATAATAAACATAATTAAAATAATAAACATATTTTCTTATACAATTTAATAAATCTTTTGTCTCCTGTTTCATTTATTTTCATGATTTTAATGTGAATAAGGAAAAGGGTATCAAAAAAGGGGAAAAGGGTATATAGAAAAATATCAAGGGTATTAAAATAGTAATTCTGTTTTACATTGGACAGATAGTTAATGACACGAGCGAATGTGCGAAAAGGCCGAAAAATATGTATCAAGGCCGGTATTCAAGAAAAAAAAACAACACACACACACGAGAAAGAAAGGAATGAAATAAGAAAAATAAAAAAAATAAAATATACACAAAAATAGTATTTTGTTCTTATTCTGGAGTTTTAAGTATAGAAGTTGACAGGGGTAAAAGTGGATCCGGGTGGTAGGTAGGGAGTTGATAGGAGGATGGATGATGTTACGCCGTCCCCCGTGCCTATTTTTGCTCGTTGCAATTTTTTGAAGAAGTGGGGGAACGCCATAGATACTTTTCGGAACGGGAGTCTTGGTGTCCTCCCACGTTCTCCCTCACTTTTATCCCTAACCGTTGGAAAATAAGGAACGAATTTAAACTCCGCGTACAGGATAGTAAAACAAAACTCTTTCTAGATTGATATTTTAAAGATTCTTTTTATTGTTTATTTTAAAACGGAATTGAGTCAGCACACTTAAAGAGGCCTGGGAATCAATAGTTAGGTTTGCTACATTTACATATTAGGGAAAAATATAAAATAAGTGCAATTAATGGTGAACTTTGAAGATACAACTACAGGCTCGATTTAAGTTTTCTCTCTAAATAAGGTTAACACTAAAATACTTTATTTTATATATTATTTAATTTCTTGATACCATTTTCATATTTGTATTTTTTCAGCCGTTCTCCTCAGCAGTGGAGTCAGCAGCCAGAATAATAACCGTATCTCACTCGCTACAATTCCCGTAGTCGGTGCTTATGGTGGCTACGGACTTGGTAGCGGATACGGACTTGGTGTCGGGTACGGACTTCATGCCGGATACGGACTTGGTGCCGGATACAGACTTAGTGCCGGATATGGTCTTGGTGGATACGGCCTTGGAGCTTATGGACGCGGCGGATACGGAGCCTGGGGATATGGTGCACAAGGTCTCCGTGGAATTGGTTACCTTGGTTAAGAGTTGTACAAACATGTAACACTATACGCGTTTAGTATAAAATAAAAAGTGAACGCATCTTAAAATATTGATTTTTATACCTTTTCGAAAATTAAAACATAAACTTAAAAGTAATGTTTGCTTCTAAAAGCTTATTTAATTTAAGTGGTTTCGTAAATTAAAAAAAGAGATATTATGAAACATATTACCGAAATAAATTGTATAGAATAGCAGTGCAGTCACGAAATTATTAATACTTTATTCTGTACGGGTAAAGGAAAACAATTGCGAGGAATGTTAACACCGATCCTATGGCGTTTTTCCATACGCCAGTACCTTGAAAGCGTAATGGTAGTGTTTTCTGTTCCTTCCTAGGTCTGTAAGAGATTGTATAATGTTGTATGTCGAAGTGTCAACTATAATAATGTAAGCCTAGCGTGGTAGCACCAATGTAAATAAGATGTCGTTTTTCATAATATTTTAATGATTCCCCATTGAAACCAAAATTAGTCATTGAAAGGAACAGCAGAGAGAACGAAACTAAAATGCAGTGAAATTGTTAGAGAAAAATTAATGAAAGTTAAGATTTGGAATTGGTCCTTGCTGCTATGTTAATATTATTCATTTTTTTTCAAATTGGAAACAGAACATTTTTGATTCGTTAAGCATAAGTGATTAGAAAATCAAATTCAATTTAATTTAACATAGTATATGTGTACTCACCAGGGTTGTCTTGTTTAAAACAAATAATTAAAGCTTGTTTTGTTTAAAACAAATTGATTTTGTTTAAAACAAATTTTATATACGTTTTAAACATTTTGTTTTAGACACGTGCATTTTTAAAGTCTTGTTTTAAACATATATTTATTTTTATTTTATTTAATTTTTTTAAAAAAAATCTGCCAGAGATAGAAAATTACAAAAAAAGTGATCCCGTTCAGAAAGCTATTTTCTTCCCGTACAGTGTTCCAGGCACTTGGTACAATTACCAAATTCAGCCCTTTTTTTCATTCA
Source organism: Thermobia domestica (assembly GCF_964235325.1). Taxonomy (NCBI): domain Eukaryota; kingdom Metazoa; phylum Arthropoda; class Insecta; order Zygentoma; family Lepismatidae; genus Thermobia; species Thermobia domestica. The sequence continues at coordinate 275,871,691 of NC_137458.1, read as the reverse complement.
TCGGCCCGTTGGTACCACGCTGACGTTTTGTGAAAAAAGTTGGTACAATCCTATCCAATTCAGCACCATGTAACTGACGCTTGTCACATTTTCAAAAGTGTCAGTAAGACTTTTCCTACATCTCACGATTGATTCATTTTTCCTCGTTTTATATATTTTTCTCATATATGGCCATAATACCGTTTTGGTCTATTGGTCACTTTGAAATAGAGGCACGTTTGCTTTCCTTACAATACACGCCGAAGATGAGAACTATTTTCCGTATTAATTTGCGGCCTCTATTATACTCCCTACGTGCGAGAAAAGTTTCATCTACTTCCACAATTGTTCGTGGTCTTCCTTGAATTGGACTCTTTGAGAAAGGGGCCGGAGTGTTCTAGAACTTTACTTCTTTTAGTTTCGTGTTATAGAGCCATGTAATTATTACACTGTGATAAAATAATGAATTCAGCCCTTTTTGTTTTAATTTGGTACTATTTTTCAACCCATTCCAGAGCTAGGACTGTCGCAACACTGTTCCCGTGTGAATGTTTTGTTTTTTCGTTGCTACAGCAGCCAATGTGCTGATCCACAACTTATTTCGTCTATTTTTCCCTTTGTTTTTTATCGTCTATTGTATCGTATAAATGCTTACTAGTTAACTTGCGAGAAAGTGTTGTAGTAGAAGGTTGGACTACTTGTAGAAATGATATTAAACAATAAATAAAAGAATTATATTGAAACGAGTTTTTGTGTTGTATTCAGAAAACAAAGGGCTCTTTACTAAATTGCGGTTCTGTAATTAAAATATCTCAGGCATTCGTTAATACATACCGCACATGTTGGTCCTCAGTCTTCGTGCAACTTGGAATCGTTTGACATAAGTTTTACGGGAAGAAAAAAAGGACATCATTTCAAGTAAGCCGAAGAAACTAATGTTATACGTTTCGAACAAACTTGGGTTTCAGGATAAATTTGACTCCAACTTAGGGCCTTTTAAAAATATTTTTAGATATGGGTCGTTCAGAGCACAAGGATCCAAGTCCATCTTCAAAAAGGTTCATTTTTGCTCAGGAAACATAGTATCTTCGTAGCGAAGAGTCCAAAATAAATGAACCAAAAACTACGTGAATAGCTGTAGTGTGGGCTAGAGGTGCTATGTATTGGGGCCCATAACGTACTTGGCAAGGGAAATTAGGATAATGTATGGAAAATTCCCTCCAAAAATCACTTCCATGAATTTTGGCCCCCTATGAAGTGGCCCCGCGCAAAAACATAGAATAGAGATGAATTTCGAAAAATACTACATGGAATAAGGAGTTAGTATACCAAGTTTTGTATTTATAGACGGAACAGATATGAGAGGAAAGGTTGTACACCAATACGAACTTTCCCCCCATACCTATACCGCCTATCAAAATAAAACTTGGTACAGTCATCTCTTATCCTCTATATTATTTTTCGAGATACATTTGGATTGTGTGCTTTTCTCGGGGTCACTCCAGAGGGATCCAAAGTTGATGGGAGGAACTTTTCGAGGGAAATTTCCCGACATTCTTCTAACTTTAGTCGTTCAAGTGTGTCCTGGACCCCAATAGAAAGCACCTCTGGAAAGCTTGTTTCATATTAAAGAGGATGAGCTATAAGCCATGACTTTCCAATGAACAGTGTTGATGCAATAGCTAGTTCAATGCGACTCTACGATTTTCTTTATAGTAACAGGTGTAATGGGTCCCAGGGACATACTCCGTTGTGCATGGCACCTAATTTTGTGTGTATGAACATATATTTGTTATGTTTATCGAATGAACTAGGTTTTATTTGGATGTCCAGACGACAGGTTCATGTCAGTTCCTTGTCAGTAGAGGGTGGTGATGGCTTAATGATGGAACATTCAACTCTGGTGCGAGACTCACAAGTTCAATTCAGCTAGCCTTCAAGTGAATTTTGTGGTGGACTAATATACAGTGTGGTGGTTTTCCCTGAGTTACCTCGTTTTTCGTCTTTTTTCAAGTGACCATTTCATTAATTCTCATCATGACGGTTTCTTTTAGCTTGCATGGTATAGCAGTAGGACCTAAAGCTGAGACATTTCATTTCATTTCACTTTTTCGTATTTCTAATTTCGTAATTGATATTTAAAGACAAATCTATGTTTGTTGGGTTCGTTGATTAGGTTACGCCAAACAAAATCGATTACATATATTTCAAACATAAAACAAGGGCGTGTTGTAAAGTGAAGTAATGTACTTGTCCTGTTACTTTGTGGATCGTATAAAGTGATTAGATCTTATGATATATTTTATGAAATAAGAGCTTAACCCTACAACGGCCAACCTATTTTCCTAACCTAAACAGCCGAGGTGAGTCCGATGGACTCACACTGTTGATATTATGTTATCAGATCTTATATTGTGTTATTGAGTGTAATTTCGTATAATATTTTGAAGTTTTTTCCGACGGAACAGGCAAATATAACAACCATGTATTCTTATAGTGTTTACAAGCTCGTTAGTGTTGCCATCTGATGTAAAATTTACGTGGAAATTAAAATTATTTTTCTTGTATTGTTTAAAAGATTTCCAAGAAACGTTTTTCTTTTTTCAAAGTACTGTACTTTATTAGAAACAATGTAAGTAATGCAATTGAAGGAGTGGATTCCAAAAAAGCCTAAGTCAATTTTCGTCAATTTTGAGATATTGGTTCTATTAACTTCCATTTCAGCATCTTCGTATATTGAGCATGCTTTCATGCCAAAACTACATAAATCAAATTAGTTGTAGGCAAAAGAAAACTTAATTATTTTCCAAAATGTCCTTAGTCAACAGCATTCTCTGAAGTTATTTTGTGACTCATGCTTACAAACACTTATAACACTCTTTCTATAGATGATAATTTCACCGTTATCTTACGAAACATAGATAATTAAATTTTTCTTTTACGTAGGTTACTTTTCTTTCACGGAAATAGAATGATTGAAACGCACACAAAATATCGTCTCCTGAAAAGCTTACTTTCTTGGCTTAGGCTCTTTTGGAATTGAGCTCTTCATTTGTTGGTTTGGAATGTTCTCGTAATTTCCTGGAACTACTGAAGAAACTTCGTTTTACTTGTTTGTTGATTTACATTTGTTTGTTGTTGCAGTATCTAAGAACAATTGAATCTTCAGAAGACACACGCTTTTGACAGGTCCTGCATGATTGCCTATGCAGTTGTCCTTTTCGCTCATCACACAAGTAAAAAATATTTTCTCCTTTCTTTCTCCAACCTTATCTTGGTAACATGAATTAGCCTATATCACTGGTTTTGAACTCGGCAGCCACAGACTAGATTGATTTGTCAAGACCTACAGCACGTCTATTGCAAATATGTGGGTGGATGAGACTTTCTGCTATTGCAGTAAGAACACCCTTTCTGGAAGTTTTTCGATCAGGATGTAATGTACTCCAGACGTATAGGCTGCAACAGTGCATACATCAAGCATATTCATAAAAAATAAATGGTAGACATTAGTCTTTCTTTGCCATGAATATTCATGGGCCAATTGGTCTCTTCCTTCCTTCAGTTTGGTAAGAATTCGGGTGGAAAGAACGTCTTTTGTTTTTCTCTGTTCCCACTAGTGTAAGACCATTGCGAAGCAATGTGTTGGCGAGATCAAAATGTGTGAAATAATTATCACATGTGATATTTTTTCACTCCCAGAGTAAGACTCCACCAAATGCAAGGCCACATTTTGTCCCAAGTTTTTGGTTGTTATTTTCTTTCCTAACGTAAGGTGTACCATATAAAAGGATAGTGTGTTTTGGAATCTGCTATTCGTCATACGCTCATCCCACAATTACCTGGTTTCAACGGCATATATTCCGTAAATAGACATCTACTTGCGAATGGAACAAGCTGTTCGTCAACATTCAAAATTTCTCCAGGGTCACAGTAGCTTTTCAAGCATTGGTTCATTCTTTCACAAACTTCACGTATTGACGCCAGTTTATCTTTATTTCTTCTGTCACTTCTTGTTGTTTTGTCATCAAATTGGATAAATATGGGCAAATACTTGAACCTGTTTTTACTCATCGCACCGCGAAATATTGGTGGTCCATACTGTTGGTCGAATAGCAGTTCTATGTTCAGATCTTCGGCTTTCAGTCAGCCAGTAGTATACAAAGGTCCAAGTAAATACTTCAATTCTCTCTCGTCGACCGGATTCCACTGATTCTGCATGTTGCTTCTTCATGGGTGTACCGAACACATCGTCTTGAATAAATAATAACAGAGCGTTTAAGGGATCTTCGATTATTTTATTTGGAAAAGGAAACTTATTTACTCCTACCTGATGATGTTCTGAGATTTCGTCTTCTGTGGTCAAGGAGGTTCAGAATATCATGCGGTTCCGTCCTTTGCATACAAAATCTGTACATTACTTTGGCATCGATTAATAAAATCTTCAATCTCAGAATTACTAATCGTATCAGAAACTTCTAATGCTTCACTTTCCCAATCACTTACGCTATCTTCAATTTCACTGCTCATAATGTCTTCGTCTTCATCCCCAACAAGTGGCGATTAACTTATACAATATTTGAAGAAGCAGCCATTTTTGCACTTCCATTAACACTAACACACACTAACAGGTTCACAAACTCCACCACAACAAGAATCAACTGATACAAATGTAACATATAATTAATAATTTTAAGACAATTAACTATATTACTACTGGGAACCCAAATATATGAAGCAATTTAGTAATGAGTCCATTGGACTCATGTTGGCCTTTTGTGTTACGAAATTAGAAATATATTTTTAAAACCTACCCTAATGTATATTTTTTCAATTCCAAATTGTATTCACACCTTACATTACCTACCGATAGCATATCTAAAAAGAAACATCTATTGAACAAGAAATAAAATACAGCTGGATAATAATTATACGCGATGAGTCCATTGGACTCACGTTGGCCGTTTAAGGGTTAAACTAGAAACCAATATAAATTAACTATTGTAATGCAAAGCTAATTTGTTAATAAATCATTCGTAATAAATTTGATTCGGCATTTTAACAGTTTGTATCTGAACAAATAAATATTGCATAGAATGAGAAGGTTCAATAACTAGTAAGGAAAGTTAATTTAATTTAAACCTTTTTCTGTAATCGTAAAATTAGGAGAACATAATGCTTGCTTAATCTAACTCAATTCAGTCCTGGTTGCTATTCTACTTTTACATAAAGAGTGACTTTGTGACGTAAAGAGTGGCACAAAGAATATTACTACCCGTACGGCTTTACAATATGACGTACAAAATAAATATAAAATATTTCACTTTAATGTCCCACGATCACGCCTGAAATGCTAAGGGAAACGAATGATAAACGCAAGAAAATGATTATAATTGGTGGATAGGGAAAGTGGGGGTGGTGAAACGGAAGTAACCTGAGAAACCAATGAACGTGATGTTGCCCACTACAAAATACTTGCCTGTGGATCGTAGCAGCGACTACACGCACCAAAGGTATTATGCCATTAAATTTGCAAACATTGAACTCCCTCTATAACTCTGTATTCAGATAACGCCTTAGACTTCCGATGGTTTTTAGGCACCACTTATAACGTTTTCGCAGAAACATGGTGCGGTATGGTTTTCAGTGGGTGGGGCTTAAAGGAATTATCAAGTTCTATATATTTCGCTCATATCGCACATATAAAGAAAGTAATATAGGCCTATATATATTTCCTTCGCATGCCGTTCTTTTCAATTAAAACATAAGAAATAAACGAAAACTCGATTTCATGTCGTGCGACAGAGCGATATATATTTGCGTCGTGCCCATGTGTGCGTTTTCCACTGACTGCAGAGCATATGTATTGGAGAATACAACGATGTCATGAGCGTTGTGTATGTAGAGACAAATGACAGGATATGCTCGTTCTCAAACAAATCTAATTTATGTCTGCAAGATAATAATGACTGCCTGCATATCTGGCGTTAACGTGGACTGGTTAGGCTAGGACATCAATATTTTGCATCGCTAGGTTGGATCAACATTGGAAGTTATGTTGTAGTGTAATATTTTTGCTCGTGATCGATCGTATTTCCTACGTATTGACGGACATTTGACTAACATTACATTACCAAGGTGTTGGACCCGATTTTGGGATCAGTAGTACAAGTTCTGCGGTTCTACATTCCAGAAGAATAATGCATGCATTTATGGTGCACGTAATCCCATACTTCCTTGCTGGATCCATTCTGCTCTGATGTCTGGCGAATTCCCCAGATCTCTCACAAATTAAATACTTCTTTCCGTTATTTCCAGAACTCATACAGTTGCTGTGTTGTGGTATCGTACCAAAGATATATGTCTTGCCACACTTCACGAGGACAGAGTTTCATTCTCTCGATTGCTCCCTGTGATACAGCCAGTGTGATCACCCACTGTGGTCCCAAAGGCAACTGTCCATCCCGAGTTATGCATTGTTCTTGCCACGTTTTCTTGAGTTTTACAGAGCGGAGGTTCAATCGTTTGATGCTTCTAGCATCATGTTTCAGCCTGCCAACATTTTGCCTTTAAATATTGTTTCTATCGTAGTGTTGCGTTCTTAATGATGAGCAGTGTAGTAGTTGAAAATAAGGAGAGTATGTAAACATCTCATCAGGAATTCGTTACGAGTTTGAGGCGAGTATATATGTAAATATATATTTCTTCCTCATTAAGTATTTAATTGTACAATATTCTATAAACCATTTCTAAAGTTGTTGTAGGTAAACTTAACCTATGTTGTTAATTCAACGTTTCATTACGTTCCTTCTGTGTAAACCCTAGTGTGTTTGATCTACTTGATTTTGGTATTCTCTTTATGCAGTTTGCATTGATTGTAAAATTAATGGATATTATACCTAGCTTCAGAAAAGTTATTTTGAAATTTCCTGAACTTAACAAACTTTAACTTGTTTGTTATGTCAACAGTTATACCAATTATTTACAGAAACCTAAAATATTGCTTCTTGTGTGTGATGTAAAATTTAGATGGTGGAATGGTTTATTTTAAGTTTAACGCCTTTTTCAGCATTGAGGTTGTATGAGACGTGGATCTACAGCTTAACCTGGATAAAAAACATACAATCTCACACTCCACCTGATATTGAACCGATATTTCATGTGCCAAACGCATTTAAGCTAGACATGAATCCACGAAGGAGATTACGGTAAGATTTGGAGAAACAGAAATCTAGGTAGGATGTTAGCTGATGTCACAATAAGAAAATTACCTGGGTTTACAAATTTGAATTAACATCTCATTTTAGCACCGACTATATACGAGATCTTTTCTACGAGTCCAATCAAAACAACTTATTATCTTACCAGAAATATCCATTTCCATCGTTAATAGAAATCGGTACCAAATGTACGCAAAGCAATCGTCGACCATATTGGGCGCACATAAATTCAATTGAGTCAAGCTGAAACCGTATTCATGAAAACACGAAAAGACTAACAAGGTTGAGAGAAGATAATAAAAATGAAATATCTTATTTAGACACAGTTACGAATAAACTGAATGACAAGAGTTATATATATACTATATAAACTCTTCTTGTTAGCATCCTTTATTGGCATCCAAATCTTAAAGTTTCGGTAGTGACGAGATGAACATTCTCACTGATTTGAATTCTGGATCATTTAATGGCAGAGACGAATGAAAGTGTTAGTTTATGATCTTTTTTTGAAGAATGTATTTCATGGGAGAACGAAGAACGTTCTACAATAAGAGACTTCAAAATAAAGAAATACGTGCTACATTAAGATAATAAATTACGGTAGATAGAGATATAATAAGAGACCTTGTAATAGACTTAATATTTTTTTACAGAATACAGTGAAAAATAATGCAAAAGACAATCCGCAGAAGAATCCAGATAGCATGTTTAATTACATCAAGTTTTATTTTTAATGACATAGTATGAACAAATGAAGTTTATTTTTAATTTTGTTTAAATTTGAATCAGGTTATAAATTAAGAAAATATTCTCTTAGATTCATTTTTTATCATAAATTTGAGTTAATATTATCCTATAACAGTTTGACGCATTTCATTTTACTTTATACTGTTCTCGCCTAATGATTTCACAATGTTATACATTATTTAATTAACGTTTCTAAAAGTTTACTTGACTTGTATGAAATAATGAAACATCAAACTTTTTTGTTACCTTTCAATTACGAGTGTAAAATTTTAAGGGATTTGAGAAATATGGGCTTATTTGTAGGTATCTTTAATGCCAACTGGTAATGTGCAACTAATTAGAACTATTCCGAAATCATAGAAAATCAATGCAAAAGAACTTATGTCTGTAAGTGATCTTGGTACTGCTAATCATTAGTCTATTTAAACCTACCTTAAAAATAGAAATTAATATCTCATTTTCTACATAAAGAAATTTATAATTGTATTTGCTTTTTCCATAACAATAAATCATCTGAATCCTTCACCCCTACAGAACATAGCCATAAGAATCTCTAACGAAATCGGCATGTACAAACACTAGTCATAAATTCTAACAAAAATTCAAAACAAAAGACCCTATTTCAAAGAAATTGAATTTGAGGATTACAATGTGGGCCTTTTATCATAATTAAATGGTTCCCATCGTCAATTTACAGTAGTTTCCAGTTGATTTTGATTACCAACATCTAAATCATAAAATAAAACGTCTAGAGTAAACTAAAAAGTATCAGGAAAACTGGGTACCAATTTGTTAATTTTTACATTTTACTTGAAATTAGATTATCAACTGAAGCGAAGCGTTGTAAAAAATATACGAGATTTATTTACGTGTAACTAGTTACCCAAAAATTAGAGCAAGGTGGTTAGCGTACTCGCCTTTTGCGTGAAAGACCAGGGATCAATTCCATGCGCAAACTTTTGTAATACGGATTCCAAGTTAATCAGTAGGTCCACGGCTCAAAGCCTTGCCATAGCTATGAAATGTTAAACTCAATATCAACTCAACTCAACCAAAAATTAGAAGAGGATGTTAATCAAGATTAATAATCTATTTAAAATAACTGAACAATATAGTTTCACAGTTATTTTGACAAGCAACCATAATTTAAATGCAATATTATTTAGTGTTAATTAATCTACTGCAATTGTATACAAAATACATGTACACTCGACCGAGTTCCTAAACTTTCTGCAAGTATTGTAACAAAGCACATATACATTTTGTTGAAAATTCAAACATTTCTTGTTGAATGATAGAAAATGAAGTACTCTGAGAAATTAGTTTTGCGTTACACGACAATATTACGAACAACTATTATAATTAACAGCAAAAACACTCCATATGCATTTATTGTACGCACTAAATAAAATAAAATAAATACATAAAAGGAAAAATGGTAATATCTTATTTTAGTATACTTGATGCTAAGGATATAAGTTACAATTGAACTAATTTTCTTTTACACACACACACACACACCTATATATATAAAACCAGAGCAAACACCGACACACAAAATAATATGAATTTTGATTGAGGAAATTTCTTTCAAGGATGTACGAGTAATTAACAAATGGTATTCAAAACATTTCTCTACGAGAATGTAGTATAATTGACAATGTGTTCAGTATACAATTTCTTTTCTTTTCACCTTTCCATCAAATTTCTTTTCCCTGCTTAATTTCATATAAATATCAGCAGAATTTAAGAGACCGTACGTACATCAAGGAACATCAACAACTACATAACATGAACACCATCGCGGTAAGTTAATTCTAATGTGTTGAATGTTGAAACTACTAATAGGTAGTATAAAATGTTTCGCCAGAGTAAACTAGCTGATCTATTTATATAGTAGAATTATGTGAACAGTCAATGTTCTTCTTTCGGAGTAAAGTCATTATTATATTTATTGTGCCCTAGAATATTTTCTTCATTCTCTCTACTGAGTTGTTTGTTGGCACTAGCATAGAAAAATTGAAAGTTATTTTTCATTCATATTTATAGTTACTGATTTTGAACAGATTTCATTTTAAAATTAATCATTGTTGTATTTTTGAAAGATTGTAATAATCCTGACAACCACGAAAGAATTTGTCACTAAATCCAATGTAATAATAATAATAATAATTCTTTCTATGAATCACTTGTGAGCAAAAATATTAGCAATATCAGTATGCAACCTTACGATAATAATTATTATGATGATAATAATTTTGTTTCGTATATTTCAGTTTCTCGTAGCTTTTGCTGCCTTGATCGCCGCTAGCAATGCTGTGATTGGCATTGGAGCTTTAGGTGGCTATGGGGGAGTTGGAGTTTACGGTGGAATTGGCGGAGGATTGAATTATTATGTAAGTAAATGTAATGATAGGGAATAATATATAACGTTAGAAAATGGATTCTTATACATCATTTTTAAACTTTTTACACATTATATAAATCATATTATTAACTTAGCGTTCTAATTTGATACAAAATACAAACTTTTGTTGAATAAATATCAAAATACAGGATATCCCACTTAAAACGCAAGTTGGAATCAGATATAGGCTAACGTTTGAACGGAATGAGGTATATGTATAAATGGTATACCAATATTTAGCTTTATCCGTGTAGATAGTTTTAAGCATAAAAGCAGGGAATTAAGTCTACGTGTGTACATGCAGTGTTGCCAAATGTAAGTGTAAGTGTAAAACGATATTTACAGAACATGGTAAATCGCATGTCACACATGTGCATGGACATGTAACTCACAAATTTCAGAGCGGATTTGTGAGATGGATTAGTAATTATAGTAGTCGAATAAGAACGGTTCATTTTCAGCATCAGCTTGCACAGAATTCTGCCATTAATGACGTACCCGCGAAAACGTGGTTTCTGAAGTTTTACGCTACGCATTGGAAACACTGCTTGTGTTTAAGTGCAACATGTGTGTTTTGGTACTGTTTATCACATGGAATCATTGAAACCGCTAAACAAAGACGTTGAAAAAGTAGGTGAAATAGCGTAACTTACATGCACCCTCCAATCCTGTAAGAAGAGGCTAAATATAGGCAAAGGGAGAAGTAAACATGTAGTGCGCAGTTCATCGTCTTAGTTTGTGTGGTGTGTTTCGAGTTGTATCCTAGTGAGAGGTTTGTTTGTCACCACAGAGGAGATGGTGTTTATTGTTGAACATTTTTTTGAATCAAAGTCTTGTGCTAATGTGATAGCATTGTTTTAGGAAAGATTTCCAAATAGCGGTGTGCTGGAAATATCAACAATTTAGCGATTACTAACAAAATTTCGCGAAACGGGATCTGTACGTGATAAACCACGCAACAGACAACAACATGTTCTTACAGAAAAGCCGATTCAGGACGTTGAGCATCGCATTTCGCTATCACCCATAAAGTCAATTCGTAAATTTACTGCACGAGCAAGTTTACCAAAAGCAACAGCATACAGAGCCTTAAAAAAGCTGCACCCACATACATTTAAGATACATGCTGTGGAAAAATTCAAGCAAATAGAAAAGGTCGCTCTATCAGATTCTGTCGTTGGTTTAAACCATTCATCAGAGAGCAAGAATAGACGTTTTGAACAAAGTTTTCTTTAGTGATGGTTCCCTTTAAACGGGTACTGAATAGCCAAAATTCACGGTAAAAGTCAAATGATAAGCCCCATGTGTTACACGAGCATCCACTTCATCCAGGGAATGTAGGTGCCTGGTGTGCAATTTCACTACGTCGAATAATTGGGCCTATTTTTCAACGTCACAGTGACGGCACGGTGTATCGTGACACAATCAATCAATTTAATTCCATACTTGAACCTGATGAACGCGATTGTGGGTTACAACAAGATGAGACTATGTGTCACAAGTCAAATGAAACTATGGATGTGTTAACTTTTTTCGGTGATAGAGTAATAAGTAAAAATATGTGTGGCCCAGTCGTTCCCGGACTTAACATCTCCAAATTTTTCCTATGGGGATATTTAAAACAAATCGTTTATACAAATAGCCCAAGGACTATACAAGACCTGAAACCTAACATCAGCAGAACCATTTAGGAAATGAACCTATCAAGTCTCTGTGTAGATGCTTCCAACATGCTTAAAAGTGTGAATCTTTGCTTGAACGAGGATGGCGGGCATTTTCAACATCTAATTCATGGCTCAAGCAAAAAATTGTTGTAACGCTTATACGTGTACCTCATTTCGCTCAAAAGTTACGCTATACGTGATTCAAACCTGCCTTTTTAAATGGGACACCCTGTACTAGATTTCAAACTATTCTTTAAAATTCCTTAATCATGTTTATTTATAATACTTTTAACAGATATAGTTAAACTACAAAATTGCAAAATAGAGAAAACATTAAACAAGATAAGAAATTAAAATTAAACAGTTCAGATTTGTGCCAATTTAACATAATTATTGTAAACAGACACGGGATTATATAGATATGTTTTCAAACGAACAAATTTGAAGATCAAAACTGAGTACTTTAATTAAAATATTGTAAGTAAAAACTACTAATACAAAATTTATTTTTCAGTCTTACCCTAGATACAACTTTGGCTACACCGTCTCCGACGCTTTGACTGGAGATCAGAAGAACCAAGCTGAAGTACGTGATGGTAATTTAGTCAGAGGCCAGTACAGTCTAGTTGAATCTGATGGCAGTCTAAGACAAGTCAGTTACGGAGCTGATGGAATCAATGGTTTCAACGCTATTGTCAGGAGAATTGGACCTAATGTCCATGTATACAGTCGCCTTGGTGGACTGGGAGGTTATGGTGGATATGCTGGTTATGCAGGATATCTTGGCTAAATGTCTTTGTCTGAGTTGTTAAGTCAGATAATCACTATAAGAAAATAAACTTTTATGCATTAATGTTTCTTTTAAATTTTTTACATCTTAGAAGGCAGCATTCGTTAAATAACAGAAGTTGGTTCTTTCCTTAAACTGAGAATATATCTCCAAAATAGACACAAATGTTCTAGACTATGTTATGTAAATAATCTAGAAGAAACACATATCAAACACAGAACAGTTTAATGAAAGATTTCAATAGAATATGAATGAAACCGTTACATAAGTATCTAGTTTACAGCACATATATACTTATGTACTTTCAATAACATTTCCAATGTGTAATTGGGGCCGCATTGCCTCAGTCTTAGAGCGTTCGCCTCTATTGCTTGCAGTTACTGGTACGATCAGAGCTCCCGCCAACTGGCATTTGTGGTGGACAAATATCGCGTGGGTTTTCTCGTGGTTCTCCCGTTACGCCCCCTTTCTTCATTCCACCGTTATATTCATTTCTCATCATCACGCTCACCTTTAGCCTAACCGGCATAGCTGTTGGACGTAAAACTAGAAGGTTTCATTTCCAACGTGAAATACTACCAGTATGACACATTGGAAATTTTGTGCCATACATAGTATTTCTATGTATTTATGATTCTACACAGACACTTTAAAAAAAATCAATTTCTAGAGTCATAAGAGTGTTTAACTGTTATACTAGGCTAAGGAATAAAATCAAAATAGACGAAGATGAGATATTTTAACACATATTATATGCAGACTGTTTGCTTAATGACTGTTTGGATTTTTAGTCAATGTCAGTTAAGGTGACTCCAAAGTAGTCAATAAGTTAAGAATTATGGTTGAGAATATCCATATACAAGTATTTCAATGATAGAACATTTACAACCATATACTCGTATCTGAATTCGACTTTAGTTTTAATAAATCAGATAAATAGAGTCTTTTGGAAAATTTTCCTTTAACACAGTGATTGAAAATGCTATTGTTGTGAATAGCGTACACCCGAATATCGCACCTAGTCCGATGAATGCTCAACCAAAGAACACTTTTTATTCAGAAATAGCATTTCTATCGCAATTGATATTCACTGAACCAGCCAATATTCAAATATTATATTGTGTTTGCTACACACCCCACCTATTTATTAGATACTTTTACGATAATTTAAATACAATGAAAGTAGATATCTGAAAAGCTGATTATGATCAAAATCTTCAATATTTTCCTTCAACATTAAGGAACACAGTTGTTACAATTTTCATATCCTTTAACACTGCTTTTATTAAAGTAAAGTTGAGGATAAAATACAACTTCGGTTAATAGTTAGGGAGAGTAATGGATTTAACAATTTGTTTTAAAATGTAATCAAATAATGTAATTTTTGATTGGTCACCATATCCGGCATACAGAGGCCTATCATTTATTGGAAACGCTTGGAAAGCATACAGTTCGTGGTGATGAGTTGTGTTGCAATAAACTAGCACTACGTGAATAATATCACTATGCAGTAAACTGAGTAGATGCTGGTAGCTTAAAATGAGCGATCTCACTAATTTCCGAACAGACCAATTGTTGGCTATCAGTTACGTAGTGTGAACACGACAGTGTGGGAAGTGTGTTGGGTGTATCGCGAAGGATAGTATTCCATGTGATGACGACCCATAAATCTCACAGCAAAAACTCATTGGTGCAGTACAACAGTGATCGGAAGAAAATCCTCATCGTCAGTGACAGGTATCACAGACGATTAAAGTAGATTGTTACTCAGAACCGTCGTTTGACTCCAGTGCAAATTACGTCAGTAATCGAGCAGCACCTCCTACAGCCTGCTTCGGGAATCTTATCGTCCGCTAGTAAATGACTTAGTGTTAGATATACAGTATTAGTTCACGATGCAACAGCCAATAAGGGATTGTAAAGCTTTAGCACGAAGCCAATGGTGTCGTGAACATTTAATATGGATCGCTAAAGGCTGGAACGTCTGATATTGTCGGATGCGTCATCTTCTACCTAAACCCCTGGCTACATTTATGTGTGACGAACGCCAGAAGAAGCGTTTGATCAACGGTATCTACACATATCAGTAATACATGGTTATAGTTTAGTGATGCTGTGAACCACCAGATCTTGGTTTCCAGTATACCGTCCGCTGGCTCTTATCGGGAGCGTAACTGATCGTGTCTAAGTCACCATTTTAAAGGATCATATCCGTTCTATAGCCCGTGTTTTTTAAAGGAGCGATGTAATAGTTTTGGATCACAATGGGCCTGACTGATGTACTTCCCGCTTAATAATGTAGTATCCCACTTGTTACTATGCTCAACTTCTACAATTCTATTCCATGTCACATTAGAGGCCAAAAAGAAAGGTTTTTAATTTTTAGGTGTGTTCTATTAAATGTATATTATTTGTACCTCTCTGACGTGATTAGTATCTTCCTGTGTATGAAGAAATTCCATATAAATATTTCTGTAATTCTTTTAGAATCTTTTGAATGAAAGATTAGCTACCTTATGGTGAAAATTTTCACGGCGTTCCCAAGGTACTGACTCATTATCTAATTAGACGCAACGGTTGTGTAGGTCATGTTATCTTTTTTTACTAATGTTACGCTTTGCTACTTATGAGAATATGAATCTAACACTGTCATTGATTCTTATAAACTCAACAAAAGTAGCAAAGGGATACGGAGACTAGAGAAAAAGTAATAATATTGACTATTCGGAGTGAGGGTAAGAACGTATCTATACAAGTTCATATTAATATAAAGATATATACCTGGTAGATAAAGTAAAGAAAAAGGAGCATAATAAAAACTGTGTTTCAGGAGAATGTTAATGGATTAGGTATATACCAGTCTGTAAATGACATATAAGACGTTTGTTATGGAAAATGAGAGAAACTTCGGTGAAAGACATGAAAGGAAATGGTTAAGAAGAAACACATTGAAAATTAATGTCAAATAGAATCAGGCAGTAGTGATGAATCAGAGCGACCGTCAGTATGAAATAAAGGTATTGGAGGAATAAAATTTAAATATTAGTATAATGAAATCACGAAATGCGAATGTAAACTAGAAGCAAGAATAAAAGTGGCGGAGAAATAAGCCGAATAATAATAATAATATATTATGAGGGTTTTTGAAAGAAAGTAACTAACAACAGAACTTATAAATTATTTAGTATAAACTGTAGTGTCTATGGGACAGAAACCTTGACACTATTTAAGAGCGATGAAGAGTATGGACGCTGCCGAAATGTAGGTGAGGTAAGAATGGATTCAATTAGGTGGCTAAACGTAGAACTTCCCGGAACAATAAGGGGAGGAACAATTTTGGATGCATTTAAGCAGAGAAAGAGAAACTGTTTGAAACTTTAGCTGAGAACGAACAGTATTGTAAAGAACGTGATAAAATGTAGACTAGAGGGGAAAGGACATAATGGTGAGAGAAGCTACAGTTAACGACTGGTACTAAAAACAGAAAATTGCTACGTTAAAATCAAGAAGTTGACTGAGGATTATGGTGGAAAGGTTTGCCATATATGAATTACCATCAAAGCAAAACATCTTTAAAGATGGTGCCTTGAGGTCGGAAGCAATGTTAAATTACTTCATCAAACAATTTAATCCAAGGAATCCAAGCAATTAACTAAAGAATGCATATGAAAAGCGCAACAACATCGGAGGATCAATGTGTTGTTTCGGAGATCCACTCTGCCGAAAGTGTTACCACGAAACAAATAGCAGCAACCATAAATCGATATAAGAGTTTTTGATCTTGAGCTGCTAAAGAAAGCTTTCTGATTATTTTTAACCGTACAAATTATTAAAATAACATCCCTAGATGGGCAACATATTCGTTGTTTTAATATTTTGCAAAATCCCTCATGACGATTTCTTATAACCACTTCATTGTTTCTGTTGGCTATAAGAAACGACTAAAAATAAAAATAAAAATTCCCATTTCCGACATTTTGTTCCCAACAAATTTATTTCCTATTTCAGACAAATTTATTTCCAGATCTGACCACCAATTTGTCAACTTTTGCATTTCACTTAAAATTAATTCATCAACTGAAATGTAGTACAAATTATGTGCGATTGGTGGTTACACAAAAAATTAGGATAGGATGATATTCAAGATGCATAATTTATTTAAAATAAATGAAAAACATTGCCAATAAATTAAATCATTGTTCACAAAATAAATGTATATCCGATCGAGTTCATGGACGTTTTGCGAGTACTGTAACAATGCAATGGACGCATGTATTTCCTGTAAGTACATACATTTTTTGATCAATGATATAAACTGAAGTAGGAGTTTAACTTCGGGTTACAGAATGACGTTGGGAACAACTATTATAATTAACAGGAAAAATATTCTACATAGGTTAATTGAATACATTAGAAAAAACAAAACAAAATGCATAAAAAATGATAATATTTTTTCAGTAAACTTAATACTAAATATATAAATCATAAGTAAAGTTATAATTTGTATAATCACAAGTAACACTTGGACACAATAATTTAAACTTTGTTTGAAGAAATTTCTTTGAAATCCTTTTCAGAGGATATAATTAACGAAAGGTATTCAAAGCATTTATTTGCGAGAATGTAGTATAATTGGCAATGTGTTTGGATATAGTTTCTTTTCTTTTCAACTTTCCAAATTTCTTTTCCGTTCTTGATTTCATATAAATATCAGCAAGATTTAAGATCCTTTACGTACTTCAAGGCACATCAACAACTACACAACATGAACACCTTCGCTGTAAGTTAATTCTAATTTGTTGAAAGTTCAAGCTAATACTATGTAGCACCAAATGTGCTTCTAGAGTAAAATAGCTATACTATTTATAGAGTAGTGTTACGTGAACAGTCCATGTTTTCACTTCGGAGTGATACCATTATCATAACTATTGTATCTAATTATCTTGTCTGAGGCTTTCCCAAAGATTTTCTTCATTCTCTCTTTTGAGTTCTCTGTTACAACTTGTAAAAAAAAATTAAGATTTCTGTTAGTAATATTCAATATGTGTTATATACAGACCAACAAATATACAAATAAATAAAAAACATTGGTTATACACCTGGAAATGAATATAACGATTTGCTAAATGATATACAGTAAATACAAATATCAATTGTTGCGCCGTTGGTATGTCTCTGCAACATTGAAAACTATCTATCTATAATTCATATACAAATCTATAATCTTATACATTATTAGTTTTAGATTCACCAATTTGACAAAATGTTTGATTTAGAAGCAGTTATGGTCGCAAAAAGCTGAATTCTTTGGTAATGCATATAACCATTGTGCATTCCTAACCGTTAAGATACCAAGAATACATCGCCAATGTTGTTTACCAAGATTGGGTTCTCGGACTACCACATTATTTTTCTTTCCTTTATCAATAATTTGTGGCGGTAGGTTATAAAATTAGTTTCTTTGCGTTTGCAAAACTATACTCCAGTACATTAGCCTTCCATACTATGCTACGTAAAGATATGAAATATCTTATAAACGGCTAATTGTATGTGAGTCTGTACGTCTGTCTGACGAGATGGATCAGCGGAGAAAGATCAAAGTATATGGAGAAGTGATTATAAATGATTATTATGATAATAATAATTTTATTTTGCATATTTCAGGTTCTCGTAGCTTTTGCTGCATTGATCGCTGCTAGCAATGCTGTGATTGGCATTGGAGCTTTAGGTGGTTATGGAGGCATTGGAGCTTACAGAGGTATTGGGGGAGGATTGAATTATTATGTAAGTAAATGGAATGATATGGAAAAAGTGTATAATATTACAAATTATATTTTAGTACACCAGTTTCAACATTATATATTACATAAATCATGTTATTAATTAGCATTATAACTTAATACCAAAAACATATTATAGTATAAATAAATATCATAATACCAGATTTCAAACTGTTCCTTTATAAAATCTTAATCATGCTCATTTACACTTCTTGTAACAGATATAGTTAAATTATCAAGTAAAAAAAATAGACGAACATTCCAAAATAAAAGACATTAAAACTAAATAGTTAAGATATGTATGAATTGAAATTAATTACTGTAAACTAACATACGGTTAAATAGAAATGTTATCAAACAACACATTTGAAAAATAGAAGTAAGTACTTTAATTAAAATATTATGAGTAAAAACTACTACTACAAAATTTATTTTTCAGGCTTACCCACGATACAACTTTGGTTACACTGTTTCTGATGCTCTGACTGGAGACCAGAAGAACCAAGCTGAAGTACGTGATGGTAACTTGGTCAGAGGGCAGTACAGTTTGGTTGAATCTGATGGCAGTCTAAGACAAGTGAGTTATGGAGCTGATGGAATCAATGGTTTCAACGCTATTGTCAGGAGAATCGGACCTAATGTTCATGTGTACAGTCGCCTTGGTGGTGTAGGAGGTTATGGTGGATACGCTGGTTATGGTGGATATCTTGGTTGAGTGTCTATCTGAGATGTTATGTCAGATAATCGCTATAATAAAATAAATTTTCATGCAGTAATGTTTCATTTTATTTTAATACATCCACAAAGCTATCTTTCCTTAAATAATAGATCTTAGTTGTCTTTTATGAAACTGAACATATATCGGCACAAAAGATGAAAATGTTGTAAAGTCTATTATATAAATAGTCGAGCAGAATGACACATCAAAGACACACAATAAATAAATTAGAGTTCGAAAGAATGTGAAGAAGTATATATATATATATACATACAGAGAGAGAGAGTGATATTATTTTATTTTTAGTGCAAAATTTATGTAAAAGATTTCATGTTCCTAAGTTCAGAGAATTGTGAGATCATTTCTTTTTCATAAATTTGGATCCTTAACTCCCCCTTTAGAATACTAATTTAACCAAAGTAATATAATGAAAGCCGAATGCATTCAGTGTGAAAAATCATCATAACCGCTTCAGTGGTCTACTAAGATTTTTTTTTTGATAAACATCCTTATAACCGCTACCAGGTTATAGAAGGATTATTTGTGGACACTCTGTATATTTCGTGAAGACAGTGATCATTATTTTCAATTTATACGTTATTCTGCAACGCACATAAGTTCTTTCTTTGGTGGGAATTGCTTCTTTCCCACACAATTGGACAAAGAAGTCTTTCATCGTTTTTTTCATATATATATTTAAAACGTTGCTTTTGCTGAGAACATTTCAGTTAGTGACTAACCATTTCAGTGTTTCTCCCTGACTTATTATATTCACAGTGTATATTCTGCAGTTATTTGGAACTGAATTAAGTGCTTTCTTTAATCACTTATGGAAACATTACAATAGATTAGAGAAATACGTGCTGACTAGATGTTCCAGCAACCAAAGTGGCACCAACTGCGTTGTTCTGCAGTCCGTTATCTGTACTTTCTCACGCCAGTGTTATCGCCGTGTCTAGTGCATTATAGGCAGTTGACTAAAATTAACATAAATTATTTTCCGTATTCTGTTTGTATGTGCATACAGGTGAGTTCACTGAGTGATTTTTGAAATGAACTGCCAACACTTTTCCGTTGACCATTGCAACCCGTAGCTTGAGCTTGGATGCTCGAGAAGTTCGACTCCAGGTCTGGAAGCCGTAACCACGCATGTCGTGTCGAGCTTCAGATACAACTTATTGTGAAGGGGCACAAGCTATTTAGCCGGTGAAGAACGATTTCTTACGGCTAGCCCCAACTAGTGAAGTCCCAGGTTCACAAACCTAGTGCGCTAAAAAGTTATATACGCGCCCTCCAATATCAGTATTACACTGCGGAGACCTTTTTGTTTATTTGCTGAAGATTCACCTTTACGCTGCAGGACTGTTCAGCGTAACAACTGGATTCATCGTGGGACGATCCAGACAACTTTTCCCCAGTGCTAACCCCCCAAGTGTGTCAACGGTGTGAGAGAAGCATTTGTAGTGATATCTGAATTATAATCATATATATATATATATAGGGCTATATTGTCCGAAAAGGGCAAAGCGTAATTTCAGCGACAAAATTTATTAGTGTCCAGTGTTGTGTTCATTTCTTTTCGTTATTTTTATATAATAGTGCTCTAATAAATAAGTATAGTGTCATTTAATCTAGTGTGTTTTCGTTGTTTGTATGAGTGATGTTTGTGTGCGTTATGGTCTGGATGACCGTCTGATCGTCCGTGAGGTTTTCGAGACGAGACACCCGAACCTCTCGGCGCCTAATGCTCATCTCATTATTGGGACCGACGAGCGATTTGGAAACAGTTTGTAACCTTTTCTTGGAGAGGTCCTTCATCGTCCTGTCCAGGTAAGTTAAAGTATCAGGAAGATACTTATTGGTAGGACCACGAGCCACGGACAGCGACCAGACGAACTCAGGGCGATTACACGGAGTGGTTACAAATAAATGTTCGCCCGAACAGCGACCCGACCTCTAGTTGGTTACATCCTTATGTGTATATAATATATACTTGAAGAGTGTTATTCAAGAATGATGATCCTTGATAGATATTAACTTGCACAAACGTATTGTGTTTGTACTCCAGAGGTATGTTCGCCATAGCACTGTCATTGATTCTGGTTTTGTTCTCTGTGTTTTGCATGTAAAAACTACATCCGCGGTGTGCAAATGAAGAAAGCTGAAGTACATGCCAACGTCAAATACTTTCAGATGAAAGATCTAACATCGATAAAGAGTATGTTGATATTGTTTCTGTATTGACTGATAATGTCTCTTCTCATCCTGGTACACTTGCGGGAAGACATTTCAAAATGATTGGGTTATTAAATATGCCGCAGAACAATGTCTTCCTGACTAACCACAGTTCTCTTCACTTTTACAAGATGTAACAGCTGTAGAATATATGATTGATTTCTGTTATAACGGGGCATGTAACATTTTTCTTTTTTTACAATTTTCACTTTTTTTCACGAAACTAAGTATTTTAGAGGTAGATGCAACGATTTGTGTTAGAAGGAAGTGTATTCCTTGAAAAGTGTTGAAATATACGGCATTAAAATCTGCGTTTTCTCTTAAAAGGGCGTAATTCCACAAATACGCCTTCTTAACTCAAAATCAAAGCAGGAGTATAATAATGAAGAGCGTTGCACAACGAAACATGTCCTGAGATTTTTTCTTGGTCGCGGCCCCAGTGGCCTTCCGTGTGACGGGGGTTTCGCCATCATCAAACGAATTCTTAAGAAACGTAAACGCCTTTACATTGTACTTGAATTGACAGAGTTGATTATTCATAGTAGCATGTCTGATAAATACACTGTTGTTCAATTCAGTGGTGAATATATTTTAGATCTCAGACCATGGTCGCCACAATATTATAAGAAAAAAATCTAGTTTCTCTGAAGACAAGTAATAAACAGAGAAAGGATAAAATTACGTAACTTTTGGGATCACAAGCCTTCACCACTTTACTATTCTGGGAACAATCCAACAGTAAGAACAGGTTTTCCAAGTGTTAATGAACTAATGAATTACACTTTCGTCATGTCATTGAACACTACGAAAACAGTATTACTTCCTAAAACTAAACTGAACGGAACATGAGCTGACCCTTTGAAGATGAACGAAATCAGACTTCGAAAAGTGGATGGATTAATTATTGGATGAACATGAAAATTTATATCGCTCAATTAAGTCATTATGCAGTCCAGTCAGTGACATTAAGGAGAGTAACTTATAAAAATAATACATTATGTTATAAGATGTTGAAACTTTCAGAATACTGCATTGTTCTTCCTAAAATATAGTATTCTACTGATTTGTATTAGCACTATATTATTCTGAAAAGCACAATACTATGTGTAATGATTATATTATTATAATATTATAATATATTAGTGTGCCTTGTCCATCTATCAGCTGTACTAGAATCTGAACACAAACTCAGGAATTTGGGCGAAAAAACTTAAACAAAACTAGCTTGGCTTAAAAATAGAAATTCTACCATTAAAATAATATATTCTTAAGCAATGCTACTCATTTGCATTCCCAATTGTCTCGTCTCACAACAAAATTAAAATACAATTAAAATTATAAATACCTGCTTCGGCGTTAGACCAACCGAGGATCAATGTCAGCTTTGTCGCCACCGTTACGGTGAGAAAATTTTACCTTTTTTACTAACACAATATTAAGGTTTGCAGAACTTGTATTAAGCATGTAGGTGGTCAAGATATATTCGCGCATTACCCTCAGCATTCCCTATGCCAGTAAACATGGAATTCAAAGTACTTTACAAATTGGAATAAGTCAAGCAGTGACGACAAATGTTAATTCAGAACTTATCATGACAGATATTTTTTAAACTTAATTTTTGGTAGACAAAATGTTTGTTTTCAATTATTGTTGTTTCCAATTAATATTATTAGTATCTCTGTCTTTCATCAATACACTACCATTTTAACAGTGTCTAAAATTTTAGATATACTGTATTCAAGGGGCGGTGTCCTTGTTTTGACTGCTTACGAGAAATTTGCTAACCCACGCTTTGATGTTGCTTGCAGAAGTTTAATTTTTGGTCGGTAGATATGTATAGAAATTCAACATTTCTATGCTAATTTTTGTCTCTCTATCTTGCCTTTTACGCATATGGCATAGGCTCAAATTTTTAACACAGCTCTAAAAGTGTTTGTACTTTTTTCTTGGAAACTACAGAAGGGATTCGTTTAATTTTTATACCACGCACCCTACAATAGCAGACAATGCTACTGAACCAGGATTATTTTTCTAATTGCATACAAAGCCAATAATCATTTTTAAAATTCGAATAATTTTAATGATGTGATTTTTTTTATCTTCACCGAAGAGTAATTGAGACAAATAAAGGAATTATGTTATAATTCTAGTTCAGTAAAAGGAGAGGTAGATATACGAGGGCTGTCTAAAAAGTATCCGACCTTTGGCCAGAAAAATAGTTGCGAATACCTGACAGATTTGGGACCCTAATCCCCTTCAAAGTAGGCCCCTTGTGCTTCCACACACTTAGCCCACCGATCCTTCCACTGCTGGAAACACCGCTGGAAGTCTTCTTTTGGAATGTTGTTCAGCTCCGTCGTCGTGTTCCGCATTATGTCTTCTCCACTCTCAAAACGGGATACCTTCAGAGGCGTCTTCAATTTTGGAAACAACCAGAAGTCACAAGGAGCCAGGTCTGGAGAGTAGGGAGGTAGGCGAACGGTTGTAATTCCATGTTTGGCTAAGAACATGTGGATCAATTGGGATGAATGTGCTGGGGCGTTGTCATGATGGACGTGCCAGTTCTTCGCTGTCCACATGTCTGGTCTTTTGCGCCGGACTGCGTCACGGAGTCGCCTGAGAACATCTTGATAGTACTCCTTTGTCACTGTTTGTTCTTCCGGTGCGTACTCGTGATGCACAATTCCACGGGCATAGAAGAAAACAGTCAGCAACACCTTGATTTTGCTTCGCACCTGCCGCGCTTTCTTCGGCCTTGGAGAATCGGGATGCTTCCATTGAGACGATTGTTGTTTTGTTTCTGGGTCGTACCCGTACACCCATGACTCATCTCGTTATCACGGAATTCAGATACCCAGGATCAGTGTTGGTGGTGTCCAGAAGGTCCTGTGCAACGTCAAAACGGGTGTCTTTTTGTTCCTGAGACAACAACTTGGGTACAAATTTAGCAGCCACTCGTTTCATGTTCAAATCGTCACGCAAAATTGCATGTGCAGAATCTTTACTCACTCCAACATCTTCTGCAATCTCCCGCACTGTCAAACGGCGATCTGCCATCACCAAATTTCGCACCCACTCAACAACAGCTGCATTCCGAGCAGTTTGGGGCCTGCCGCTACGCTGCTCACTCTCGACTGATGTGCGGCCATCTTTGAATCGGTTGAACCATTGTTTAATTTGTGTTACACCCATCGCATCTTCTCCAAACACCTGCTGAATCTTACGAATTGTTTGGCTTTGAGAATCACCCAGCCTTTGACAGAATTTGATGCAGTATCTTTGCTCAATTCGTTCAGTCATCTTGCGAGAAACACTAAATCCGACGAACACTACCAACAGCACCTCACTTCGCGACCACCAGCTCACGACTGGCACACGCGAACGCGGTGAAAAAATTCAAGCATGCGCATTAAGGTTCCTCCTTCCACCGTGCACGGTGGCGCCGCCTGAGAATCACTACTTTGCGTGGAAAAAATTAAGGTCGGATACTTTTTAGACAGGCCTCGTAAGTAAGACTTGTGCAAACTTTTATTATATTATCATTCATGCTTTGTGAGAAAATGGTACATGTATGTCCAAAAATGCAATTTTGAGAAAAATAAAGTTTAATATTTACAATGGATTTTCAGCAATAAGACGCATCACAACATTCAGAAAGGATCATAACCATATTCTTCATCTTCGACTGTCTTCCTCACCCTTCCTGCACGTTGTTTTCTTCATTCTTGATTCCTTTATAAGTTTTAGGACTCTCAAATCATATTTTGTTATACGTTTTCTGTTCATGTCAGGCAGTAGTTTAGAGCTGTATTCACCGCGTGAAATTCATATCTTTTCCACAACACAATTTCTTGATTCACGTACGCTACTAAAACTCAAAACAGCGTCATACACTGCAATTTTTACGATTTTAGAGCTTGAAATGTATTTTTGACCTCGTTGCCATGTCAGTGCATTGCAACTTTCATTGTGGTTCTATGTTTTCCTATGCAAATATTTTTCCGGAAAGGGGGAGCCGCAACAGCTCTGTCGATATGATTGATAGCATCCATTACTACCGCAGGCAACGAGTGCCTATGTTCGTAGTGTTCTTCAGTTGCTTGAGATCTGTTATATCTACTACAAGAGAACTCTCCTTTGGGACAAAACATATGCGCTAGTTTCTCGTCAGTTGAATATTTATGGAAGTAAGTTGCCCACACTACATTCTCCATCTTCTGAAGGTTGCCAACGTTTTCCTTGATTGCTTTTCCGTAATATATCTGTAAGCTGTCGATTTATTTGGAATTCAGTCTAGATTTACCTAATATTGGCTAAGTTTTCTAACCCAGACTAATAAGGAAAACAAAGAACTATGAAGGTAGAAATAACAGCAAGCAAAACGAAGAATGCATTATTTTCGGAACGACAAAGCAGAAATATATTTACTACATTTAACAGAAGAATGGAATGATCAAACAAACTGAAAACTGAAAATAGATATATTTAAGCCTGAAAACACAACGGAAGTACACGATATTTTGCATTTCTCGAAGGCAACCTGATGTCGTACAAACAGGAAACTTCCGGCAATGAAACTTCAAAGACTGTAGATTCTGAAAATGATAGTTTCCAAACATCGAAAATTATGATCCCAAACACGGATATCCCCGCTTAAGAAGAAACCTGGTTTTACATTGTGTGTCACCATGTTTTCTGTGAAAAGGGGGTATGTGTCCGAAGTTTAATGTTTTCTGTAAACAATAATTCCCAGTTACATCCTATGTACCTAATAAACAATCAGTAACCATGTTTATTTACATTTTTTTCTTTTCATCAGCCGAACTTACTCGTGAGAAAATTTTTTTTTGGTCATTACCCGAAAATTTTGTTCATTGCATATACTCACTTTTAACAGAAAGCGATTCATATGTGAATGAAATGTATTTCTGTAATGGTGGCTTTGTGGAGAAATATATTTTCTTCTATATCAGAGACAATAATTGTTGAACACCTATCACAATTTTAATCTAGGTAAGTTGTATCGATAATTAAAACAATCATGTTTTCTTTAAGTTTTCAAGGTCACTTGTAATAACGTTTTTAACATTTATTTCTTGCTTAGCTAGTTCTTTCTAAAAGGAACACGAGTGTCTGTCTAAAATTAAGTATCTATTATATAAAAAATCAAATAGATCATGTTTGTGATTTAATTACTGGAAAACGGCTGAACCAATTGAAATTATTTTCTGTAGTTACACCTATCTTGAACTAAGTTCCTGCCATGTTCTTTTCATTTAAAAAAATCACATCCTGAGGGAGCCGTGGCGTCATAATTTATGAGAAAAGTTTAGCATCTCAATAACCTCTCAAGCTAGGAACAGTTAAAGACTATTATATATATAATTTGTATTTAAGAGGGGAAACGCGGCATTCCATATCTATACTATATACATATAAATGGATATACGTATGTTTGAATGTTCCAGGATAGCCTTAAAAAAACTGGCGCAATTTCCCAGAATTGTTACACATATGACTAATAATCTGGAAATAAGTACTATGAAGATAAGACCTTATACTCATTAAAATAACCACATTGTTGTATATTTATTTTTAATAGTCATGAAAGGGAGTGAAGAGCCCTCTATTAGTTCTTAAGCATTTTTACGTAAACTGAAGGGATACAATGTTAGCCACAATTGCACTTGCGGGGCCTCGCACACCCATAATTGATTTTATATTTTAAATGATAATGAACATCAAACTATGAACAGAATTACTTCTAGGTACTGATGTGGTTATTATAACTAAGTTTTAGGTACATTTTATTATACCTGTGGAGTACCCAAAGTGAGTTACTGTGTTCTAACGCCACTCTTCTATATAATATAATGGAATGTTTAAAATACAATATTATTATAAATACAAAAATACCACGGTTGCTGGTTAAGAAGGGTTTGTCTTCAAACTCCCCAAATGACTGGTAAAATAATCAACACAAATTGTTATTAATAAGAACCAATTTATTATTGTTGTTTAAATTTCTACCTTCTTGAAATACTGTTTGTGAAAGTGTAGCCTATATTATGAATGATTGATTTGATTTTCAATTTTGTTTCCTTTTCAGCAGCGAGGATATATAAGACGAGCACATTCAGTTTAACGTGGGAACGTGGAATTTGATCCCATGACCTTTTGCGAGGAACCGAGCCCGGGTCTCCCACGCCAACAGCGCTTATAAAATGATATAGTCATTGCCAATAATTATGCTATTAATGTGTTTGTTAGTTCTCTTGTATAGCATAATATTTAGCTGTTTCTTTGTAGTATAAAGCAGAATATATTAAACATATTCTTGAATTGCACATATGAAAGTACATTTGTGCTAAATGTATGTAAGGAGACAATCTACCTTTTAAAAAATAACTGCCTTTGTAAGCGAAATAATGTCGTTTCTTACGGCCTATTGCTCACTGACAACATTCTGTCGGGCATCTATCTTGTTGTACTGGCTAAATACATTGTACCTTATGGGAGTCCGCTCGCTAGGGCGACAGCGACAGAAAAGATGCAGAGGTTTCTCGTAGCAGCGAGATCAAAAAATAATGTTTTCTACAAGTTTATTCGCACCTAATTTATAATTATTGAGAAAATAGAGAAACTCCCAGTGTTATATATAAAAGTTTGCAAGAATATTCAGATATAAATCCCACTTGGTGCGAGCTGGGATCGAACCTGGGACTCTACACCAGAGGTGAAAGCTTTACTATCAAGCACTTAGATTTTGAATTTGATATCAGAGTAAAACTAAATGGGCTTATTAAGTGTCATTCGGCGATCTGATTTTTATTAACGATTATTTTAACTGTAAATCGGAGGGCATGGTTGCTCAGTGGCAGAGCGTTCACCTCCGGTATTTGGAGATCCCTGGTTCGATAACAGCTCGCGACATGTGGATTTTATGGTTGACAAACACCGCGCTCGTGGGTTTTTCCGGGTTCTCGTGTTTCCTCCCACTTTCTTCATTCCGCCACTTCATTCATTTCTTATCATCACTGTCTCCTTTAGCCTAACCAACATAATTGTAGGACGTAAAACTTAAAGATTTCATTTAATTTCTTTTTTTACAGGTAAATCAATCTAATATATGATACCATAGTACGTGCTTACCTTAATATCACTATTGGTCTTTCTCCACGTGATAAGATACAGCTAGTTTGTGAATATCTTTCTTATTGTTGGTGTTATTAGAGACTACAGTTCATCAAAGGTAATCACGTTCATTCTACAGTAGTTAAAGAACTTCAAAGGATAATTGCGTAAATCACTATATAGCGTGTAAAATTTTCCCTTCAGTACTGACTCACTGTATATATAAAGCACTTAATATTTTTTTCTTCTTAAATTAAGGATTAGCACACAAGCAATAGTACATTCTTCAAAGTCCATCCTGAAGGTGTTGTACTCTGTAGGCTTGTTTGTGTGAATTTGTATTCCATATTTTCCCAAATTTGCTCTTGTAAGTTTCTTTTCTAAGTTAGCTGTAGCTTCTCGTTTCAGTATCAGTAGGTACACCATTTCATATAATACCTGCTTTAAAACATTACTTGCTTCTACAGCATTTAACATTACAATATGAATTATATGGAAACAAATAAAGAAAAGAATTCATGGTAGTAATAACGAGGTTATTTATGAAGAATGCTGGGATCTTGTTTTAGTATCTTCCTAGATTATTACTAGTTGATCTAGTTGAACCACTTATTTAGTTTCATTATAATGAATAAGAATTTGAATCCCAAATAGAGTCATTGTATATTCTCTAATTTTTCTACTTCTTGTTTATCACGGTTGCAGTTTGTCTATTTTATAAAAACAGAACATAAGACGATTTATTCTAAAATAAGAGTCAAGGAAGAAATCCGGGGTAGAAGCAGTTAAATCTTTATATATTCCGGTATGAGCATCAGGAGTTCTTCTTATAATGTTAAGCAATTTAGTCTTGAAAATGTATGGTGCAGTGCTTAATTACACGCGATCATCTTTGAAGCACAAGTCTTCATATTCATTGTTTAAGGTCTATTTATGTTCTGCAGGATAAGAATCTACGGAACCCTCAGTGTCACTACAACGATTGTACTTATAATTTTCTCAGAACATAATATTGATACTACCCACGAGGTAGAAGAATCACTATTACAGAAATTACTAAAAAATGTAGCTTCATCTGTTTTCTAAATAATGAAGGATATTCATTTACACAAAGGATTTGCGGTCATTTATGTACACCAATTTAAAGAAAATAATCCTATTAAAGTACTTAAAAATATATTAAAATCATTACAACTAATTGAGGCCTCAAAGATCCCAAAGTTCAAATAATAGGAATTATAAATTATTGGTTATATTTTGGGCACAAACATGTTTGGAAATTTATTCAAGGATCAAGTATGATATCTAAATATATAAGGTAAGATGTCACAAAATTGAGAAGCTAAAAATATTTAGTATCTAGAAATAAGAAATGTCAAATACGAGGGTCTCTTAGACTCTTATTTTTCATTTAAGGATCCTTAAATTGACTGAATTATTATGTCTGCGTATATCACATGATTTGGGCTCGAAGACAGTCGCACTTCCTATAGTGCAGAAGTGAGTACTTCAATACTTTTAATATTGAGCCACTGTACCATGAAGGAAGCTCTTTACTTAAACAAACATCTCTCCCGGTACACACACTTAAGATAGCGAGATTGAGACAGAAATTTAAGTACAGTAATCCAATAACGACAAAAAAGTATCTAAACATTGGTGCGCAGGTGGAAATAAAACTTTTATTTATTTATTTATTCAGTACACAAGAAGTAGCTGAAGTAATTTGACAATCTGATGTTTATCATCAACCACTCCTTGTAATTTATTTATTCACATATAGTTTACAAAGAGACCAAACTTAAAATTAAGTGGATTCTTGTGTATCTACTTTTCTTTCTGTGTACGTATTTTTGTTCATAAACATTTCAAAATAGCTGTATACCTCAATTATGTTTGTAAGTAAAATTAAATATGGTATTGATATATAGTTCGATATTATAATGTAAAAAAAAACACTTCTAATTCTGAAATAAGGAACATCAATTTTCACTATAAAATTTTAAAATTATAACAGTATGTTTTTGATTCTTGCCCTGAAGTACGTATGTGCTTTACTTAAAAATTAAATTCGAAAATTATGTACGTCAGATACAATATTTTCGGGTATTTTTGAAGAGATGTTTCTCTCAAACAATAGATAAAATTCTTTATATTTATTTCATAATATTTTCGTGACAATTTCATATTAGCACGTACACTGAGAGCAAACTCTTCATTATATGATGAAATGCAAAATAGTTACAATACGTTAATCAAGGCACTAAAAATATGTTTAAGTATCATTTTTAAATTACCAGTAATTTTACACATACTTCACACACGTATATACAAATCATATCACCCATACACACACACACACAAAACGTGTATATATATATAATAACTTAGTCTTCAAAGATTCTAAAAAAAATGATCTATCATACATTTTATAAAAAGAAATATTATTCTAAACATTTGAATCATTATTAACCAAAATTTGACCTGAAGAGGAGCAAGCATTTGATTTTCGAAAAAAGTGGTAAATTCGTAGTTATTTATTTTAGTTTATAAAATATTTATATGCACTTTGAAAATACCCATCGCTATCCTAAACCTTTTTCATTAAATAGGCATAAATAAAAAATAGACCAGAATGCTTGTGTAACCTTCCGACGGCCAAGTGAGAGACCAATGGTGCATTTATTGCTTTATAATTTGCAACTTACGTGTTGAAAAATATTTTATTTTTTATTTTATTTTATTTCATTTTTTTACTCTTTGTTTCATACTATTCAATAGTCGACATTGAACATCATGTGTTCTGCTTAGTTATCACAAAAATTACCAATTTACTTTCGGGTATCTTAAGCTCCCCTTCGGAGTGTATATGCTATCAAAAGTTTGACATGAGTAAATAATAATGAGGGGGATTTTAGGATGTCCAAAACAGTAGTACCAAGGTACTTATTATTATGTTTTGAAATATCCTTTCAATGATAATAGTAATTTAATTTAATTACATAATTATGCAAATAGCAATAATATTAAAAGACAAGACTTTATAACGGAAGATGAATGCGCTCTCTCAACACAAGAAATGATGGGAATATTCAAAAGCTGTCTGAAGTGGGTGGGTGGAAATTACGGAAAATGCTCAAAGATAACAAATAATTCTTCAATGAAATAAACTTTAACGGAAGATTATTATTTTCGAACATGGCGTGCATGTGGCATATTATGCTTTCCTTCGTTAGATGTTTAAGACCAGAGACGGTTCTTAGAAATAGTAAATCGGCAAACAAAAATAACATTTCCTCGTTATTAGCTAAGTCAATAAATAAAAGAGCTCAGAAACTATAATTACAAATGGGATCACTTACATCAATCATTTTTGCTGTTCGCATAAAGTTTGGCCTTGGCCGTAGAAGGTTTAAATTAACAATGTTTAATATTCAATAAAATGACCTGTTCCTCTTCATATTTGGTGGTCAAAGTCTCACTTTCAAACTAAGTTAAATATTAGTGTATTACACAAGTTGAAAATATATTAAGTTTAATAATTAATAGTCTAGAGAAATACTGAAAAGATTCTTAACACTACTATTAATTATATTAAACATGAGCTTGTTATCTTATGAATATTTAGTACTTAAATTAATAAAAATGTAACGTGAACATGAGAAATTCATTTTTTGTCACTAAAAATAGAAATACTAAGTATTATGAACTTTTCATTGTTTACGTTTGTAATTTACTTATATTCCTTAAAACTATATTAACAGAAAGTTTTACTTTTCACGCCAGTAATAGGTATTCGAGACAATGGAGGCCACGGTGTTAGCGAGGTGAAAAACGATAACACGTGGCGCGTGGGGTTCATGGTTTCATACCAAGTCTATCCAAATTGATTTTATGATGGGCAAGCACCGTGTGAATGGAATTACTCGGGATCTCCCATCTCCTCTCACGTTTGCCATTCCACCATTGCCATCCATCTTATCATCGCCATCTTTATTACCTCGGTCCATAATCGTTGGACGTTAAACTCAAAGAAAATATTCGGCACCAAAATGTATTACTTGCAACATAATGTGCAGAAAGGGCTGTGGTGTTAAAATAGTAACACAGATTAAGAAAATATTCATTAAGAATTTTCGTTAAGAGTATCCCACATTTTTTAAAAAATTTTAATGAATAACTTAAAGACATTAAATAGTAACAATATGTATAAAGAAACCCAGGGAGTATCTAAGAGGAGTGTTCGGAAACTAACCTCCGATTGGTTAAGAAGAGTGAAGTAGTGGGGGCAGCGCTAACGCCTTTGCACAGACGTGCGCGGTACATCTGTCTGCATCCAGACGTGGTAGTGTGAAGGTTGTCTGATCACTAGTTCTACTTGTGAATCGCCTTAAAATGTGTGCTGCAATAAAAAAACTCCGCCAAGTACGAGGTGCGAGCTGTTATGCGCTTCCTTATGGCAAAACAACATACGGCAGCAGCTATTCATAGGGTACTTACACTTAGTGCTGCATATGGACCTAGTGTGATGAGTGAAGGAGTTGTTCACGAATGGGTTCGTTCATTTAAAAGTAGACGAACAATAATTAATGACGAAAAGAGTAGTGGCTGGGCGTCAATGGTCACTAGCGAACTCGTTCAGCAAATTGACGGAAAAGTTTGTTAAAATCGACATTTCACTATCTCGGAACTTTCCAATAAATTTCCACAAATTTTCAGGACTGTATTATATAGTGACGAGGAGCTGAAAGATTCGGTTTACAGTGTGGCTCAAAACTGGGGCGGGAAATTTTTATGCTGATGAAATTTCTAAGCAAATGTAGAGATATGATACGCGCTTGGATGTTTATGAAAACTACTGTATGTTGAAAATAGAGCAAGGAAGTAGCTTTCAGATGTATATAATAAATTCTTATTATCTACTTGGGAGTCTCTTTTTAATCAGTCACAGGTTGTTTTACGTAATTAAGTAAACTGAAAACTATTTCCAAACCCTTTCTTATAGGCCAGAAATTTCAGCGCGATCTTAATGTTGTTATAACTGTTAGTACTCTAACTTATACACTATAAGAAAAATATTGCATACAATTATTCGTTTACACAGTAGTGTTTGGTAGATGGAATTTGGCTTATTCTCGTTATTTTTATATTTTTATTGTATTTAAGTTGTTCATTAAAATTCTGAAGAAATAGAATTTACCTCTGACTTAAATGAAACTTTTTCAAAGAATTTAACTTATAGATTTTGTTTTGCTCTACAAAGTTATTTTTTTGTCTATAAGCAAAAAAATTAGATAATTTTTGTGAAGGAAAAATGATTGATTTCTTACATAATAACAGTATGATATTGGAGAAACAAATTTAGAAATTATATCTGTAAGTTAGTGACTTTTTAATATTTTAATATAAAATTGATTACCCCAGTTTGAGTGCGTATGATTTATCAATATTATTTGAACTATTTTGTACGAAATATTAAACAAGTATTTTTATTCCCACGTACTAGCGAGAATGACATACTTTGCTCTATGCTTTAGGAAACAAAAATTTAGTTTCAGCTTTCTAACTAGTTACCAGATTATATTTTATTTATGTATAATGTTTTTTTTTATTTATAGTAAGCACAGCCCGATAATAGCGAATAATTCTAGAGCCCAATCCTCAGGCTCTTCGAGAAATTTTTTACGCACAGAGTGAGGAGATTCGCACATTAAACTACTTTGTGGAATATTTGCAACGTTTGATTTCTCTTCAATTATTGTTACATCGCTTTGGTGGAACCTCATTATATTATTTATATTACAGTCACAATGCATTGATTTTGTATTTAAGTGTAACCGAACATTATAATCTGTTTCTTCAGTTATAGGCTTCAGCTCTCTTTCGTTTAAAATTATATTTCTTATTTTATTGTTTCTCAGATCTATTTCTAGATCTGGTGATAAGTAAAGCAAATCAACAGTTGTCAGCTTTGTTATGCTATTACGAGATAAATTAAGCAATGTGTTTTTCTCCCAACGTCTCCACTTAGGATCGATTTCAGATATGTAGTTGTTGGAAACATCAAATATGTCCACGGGTACTGGATTGTCATATAAATGAAAAGACAAATTAAAATTGTTCTGGAGTTTGTTATTTTCGAGATTGAGTACATTTAAGTGCATTGGGATATTACCGGATACGAAGTAATACGAAATGTTGTTAAACGAAAAATCGATGTTTTCAATTTTCCTTGTAATGTTTAATATATATGTATCCTGATACTTTTCACGTAATTTCGAAATATTGCCAAAATAAGACTGTGTTACAATAAGTGCTCCAGCAATGTAATTATGGCTCAAGTTCAAATTGTTAATGTTGCTGAGGTCTTTAAAATCAGGACACTTTATTAGTTTATTATTACTTATGTCTAAGTTCAATACATTTTTCAGAAACGTGAATGCAGAAAAATGCATTTTAGATATTGCATTACTACTCAAGTTAAGTTCTTCAAGAGAAGGCAAATTTGCAAAAATTCTATCATCGATTGAAGAATAATTATTGAAGCTTAGATTTAAAACACGAAGTCTCGGAAGATCGAATAAGGTTGGATGACCCTCGGAGAGGTAGTTGTGATCGAGATAAAGGGTTTGAACATTTCTGATATTTAATAAGAAGTCATCTTCAAGATCATTAATTAAATTTTCACCTAAATCAAGAATCACTATGTAATTTGCTCCTTTCAAGAATTGCGATGAAATATAATCAATTCCACAATTTCTCATTCCTAAGTTCCAAAGCACTGTAATGTCACTAAAATGTATATTAAATGTTATGTTTGGAGCATTATTATGAGATATGTTAAGCTGCCCAACATCCCTCTCGAATGTCAGATTGAAGAGAGTTAAGTTGTTGTTAGCAACTACGAATTCAAGAGGATTTTGTTTAAGGAAATATGACAACCAGTCATCCTGAATAAAAAACAACTGGCAAGAATTGAGATCTAAATAAGTGAGGTTTTCTAAGCCACTGAAAGCATTTGTCTCTAATATTTTAATTGGATTATTATTCAAATACAAAGATGTCAATCTTGAATTAGATTTAAAAGTGTTACTTGGAATTAATTCTATTTCATTATAAGATAGAAACAAAACTTTCAAATCAATCAATGTTCTAAACCAATTTGGGTTAATACTTTCTAGTCTATTTCTTATCAAGTACAACATTGTAAGTGAAGTAACATATTTAAATATGTACGACGGTAAGTTTTTAAGTTTGTTATTATTCAGGATACGCAGATCCTCTAAGCTACTAATATTGTGTAGCAAATTTTCCGGTATTTCTGATAGGTCTGAATCCGTAATATAGAGATAACGTGTGCTTGGAAGAACACCACTGCGAACATTCCTGATCTGCGGGTATGAAATATTAACTATTTGCCAAGAAGGGAACGTGCATTTAACACCCTGTGGAACACCCTCTGACAGAGTTTCGTTACCAAAATCTAATGTCCGATTATTACTAGCTTCTAGAACTAATGCGATTCTACACAACCTTTCAAGAAGGAATCTCGTAGCCCTTTTGAACTCTTCTATAAACTTGCTATTTATATTACAATCGAGAATTGTTACTACTAATTCTCTATTTATGCTATTCCCTTCAAATATCATTGTTTCCGTTCTTATCTGGTCCTCTAACGGTAAAAATATGTCTTCAGAAAAGTGAACAATAGAAGAAGTTAAACATTTCAATTCGAAGTTCGTAATACCATATTTCTCATACAAGATTGCTGAGAAATTATGACCACAGATAACTTTGGTATAGCTAACTGAGTGCACTAGATCACATATCTGAGTATGGTTTTTTACACCTGAAGTGGTGTTACATGATACAATGTTAATTATACAATACAAAACAACCCATAACCAAATATTCATTACATGTTTCATCTTAGTACTAAGATTACCACACAATAAACTGTTTTGTTCAATACAGCCAGGGTCTTGTAACACCAAACAGCAGACTAGAGCCATCAACTGGCTCTATTTCCTTTGAGAAATATTGGCAAGCTAAAACAAAACAAGATGAGAATTACGTTTTCCTAACTTCCATATTTAACTGAACACTCAACGCAACTAAACCATTTTATTAATTTTTTTTATCTTGCGTTCCTTATAGTTGAAATGAAAAACATTATTTAACTTGGTACAGAACAAACAGGAAGCTGTATACAGTATAAAATGCTCGTGTGTAACACATGACTTAACTAATTTATACAAGTGAAGCACTTGGAAAGATGGCTACAAAACAATGAAGCAATTTTAATATAAAAGGACCTAGTTTTCATACCTTTAAATTTATTTAGTGTCTTCCTTATTTGGTAAATCTTTGTGAAATGACTACAAAAAATTAAAATAGGTTTTTGGTTACATTCATGGTTATGGTTGTGTGTCAAGTAGTCATCTTTACCCTAATCTTAGTCACCATTTTGCCGTTCCTGCCAGTTCTGTACTAATTTGAGATACTTCCACAGTACATACTTCGAACCCCACCTAATCCTTTCGTTTTGATGATCAAAGGAAAAATGCTGAATATAAGGAAATAATAATGAGAAGAATACAATGGAAAAGTACAACAGAATGTAATTACCAATGGACATGAATATTGTACCCCATAAATTCATAAAGACACGAATTAAATCTTGAAATTCTTCTCCACCACCATGTTCTTAATTAAAGAACAATAAACTAGCTTAAATTGATAATGTTTGCAAATCAGTTTAACAACTTTTGTTGGTCAAAAATATTATTTTAACATGAATTCTTAAAGGAAAATGATATGGAATTCAGATGAACTTGATTCATAATTAAACTCAAATACTAAATTGTAGACAATATACTAGATTATTTGTTACAAACACTAACTAGACATCTTTTAGTAGAACGTATGAGTACAACCATGATTTTTTAACCTTTCTTACAATCAACTTTAAGTATAGGAGCAAATTTCTTCATTACTCAACTAAGTCTCCATTTAACTAAATAAACTTTAATAACAAAATTCGCATATAAGAGATTTTCACATTACTGCAAAACTTCAACTATATAGAAAAATTCGCATATAGGAAATATCTATACTGAGAATTAGAGTAAAACATCTGACCAAAAATAATTATCCAATACGTATGTATGTATTTCTGGTATCATTTTGTCACTGAGTTAAAAGAAATCACACACACACACAAAACAATTACACAATTTCATGTAACTTTTCTTTTGATTTAATAACGTAAAAGGGAAATTTGTTCAAAAGTGCAGAAGAGAAATATGAGAGCAGAAGACAAGCAGACAATGAACAAAATTTCCAAATGACATATTGGGAGATATACAAATAAAGAATATAACTTACTAATAAAGAATATTGTAGTAAGCTGTTACTTTATAAAATAAAATGATACTACTTTCTTTAAGGATATTGGGCTAGTGTTGGTACATAAAATAATAATTATTTTAAACTATCTGGAATTGTACTATACATCAAACTAATGTGTTCACTCTTATGTATAACCAGAACTCTTTATTCTACCTTTTAATCGTATCCTTGCTATTAAATCTTTTCACATGAATATCTTTTGAATCCAACTGATTCCAATACTTATATAATCTTTATACTCTATGTCCTTACTACATATATCTTCATACATCTTGTTTCTTGCTCATCTTGTTTATCTTAACCACCTTCGACTATTTGACATTAACCTTAGGCACATCGGCATGTGTAAACTTTTGTTACATTTTCTGCCTTCCTTTTGAATGTATTTTTCTCTTATAAAAACTTACTTACTTAGATTAAGCTCTGTTCGCATCAAACGAATGAATATGTTAAATAATTGCAGTTTTGTAACATAAAAATCAATAAAACTTGTTAAAGCATTTAGTGAAGAATCAAAATAAAGATATTCGTTTTGTAATAAATTTTTTGAGTTAATTTACACTTTATCTCTGTTATCTTTCAATGCATATCATAGGCTACTATTCTATTGTAAGATAAAGCATAACAAAGTTCCGCATAATAAAATCTCACATAACAGTAGCATCTCTCTCTCTACCTCATTTTTGAATTTCTGTGTAATAGAGATCCATTGGGTTCAATTTTTCATTTGTGGGCTTCAGTATCTCCCTACATCAACTTATGAATCTTGTTTCGTCTCGGTTTTGTTATTTTATTTTATTGAAACTAATACATGTGTAGTTCAAACTGACACACGATCATAGTCAACGTCTTGCGAATAAAATCAGAAAAATAAACACACTGCTGAACAAGACTGCACTTATTTAATATAAAAACACATTTACAGGTGACGTTTCGATCTTCTAGCCAAGATCCTCATCAGAAGTACACTCTGATGTACGTCTGATGAGGATCTTGGCAAGAAGATCGAAACGTCACGTGTAAATGTGTTTTTATATTAAATAAGTGCAGTCTTGTTCAGCAGTGTGTTTATTTTTGTGTAGTTCGAAATGAGAATTGCGCTCACGTTATTATCTAACTTTAGTTTGGGAGAGAAGGAAGAAAGAGAGAGAGGGGGTCTCCTTAACTGATACAATTATGGGATAAGAAGTTTTATATTGGGTGGCCTAACTGCACGGCGTTAACTGTCGCAATTTTTTTATGTAGAGTGTACAAATACACGTTATCCTCTTTTTTACTATAGAAATCAGTACGGACGGACCATACATTATCTGTATGCTAAATAGGCACTGGTCTTAGATGCTACAACATGTCGTTGCAGAATGTCTCACATCTAACAGTTTTCCGTATGTCATTTGCATATACTTATGTTACTTTCGTCAGCTATATGTTATATACATCCGTTTG
Source organism: Thermobia domestica (assembly GCF_964235325.1). NCBI lineage: Eukaryota > Metazoa > Arthropoda > Insecta > Zygentoma > Lepismatidae > Thermobia > Thermobia domestica. The sequence continues at coordinate 275,832,160 of NC_137458.1, read as the reverse complement.
TATGTGAGTTCCTGACCGCCTACATTGTTTCATGCAGAAAGTATGTATAGATGGAACACTTATACATAAAGTATTATAAAACATGCGTTTTCAGTTATACTTCTGTTGTAGGTTAAGTCCAAAAACTATAGGAATTACGCATGTAACATATATTTTTAAGTACGCCACCTACACTTTTTCCCCAATGCACCATAACCTAACGATTTGATTTTACATCCCATTTGTATTCTATCTTCTTTTATAAAATAATCTAGTTCAATCATTTATCTGAGAATATAGGTGCAGTAATTAACAATTATTATCATTTTTTCGGGTGCAGAACAACACAAACTCAATACTATATAAACGTATTGGACTACCAAAATTAAATAAGTAAATACAAATAAAAAGAACCCTCGACCAAAAATTTCGAAGTGCGTACTTGGCAGTTCATACACTTGAAACAAAAAACTGTATTTTTATGTTACCCCTTACATGGTTTTTATGGTACCATTGCGAACATATACTTGACGAAAATCATTCATGTTAGGTCATACATGACTGCCTACTGACATTAATTACAGACAGCATTGTAGTTGTTTGGATCATGATACATTCAATTATAGTGTGCTTGGAGGACCCTAATTCTCCTGCTAAAGTTTCTCTCTTTTTTTTCCTAGCAAACTCCATTGTAAAATCTGACTGCCCTTTCATTGTTTATTTACGTTATTTTAAAAGAAAATCGACGTATTCTCCTGTTCTTAGGAGTGATAATGCCAGAAGAAGGAAGGGGGAAGTGTCCCGCTCTGCACTAGCTTCACTTATTCCCAGACATGTAATAGCTATCTTGAATGAGGGATTATAACACTATCATTGTTAGTATACAAAAACTAGAAATTGATCTGCTTCTTTAGGTTTGAAATGTTATTCAATAACTCTTTATATCACGTGATGAACAAGACATCTATCCAAGAACTTAACTTTATAACTTGTAATGTGAGCATATAGGATTTTAGGTCAACCTCTAAACGAATACATATATTACGGTTTGATATGATTGTAGTTTATAGCTTGAAGGAAAAGCAATGGTGTAAAATCTGAAATTTATCCCTCCGTTGGTAACAAGGGTGACGTGTAACCCCATCTCGGATTATTATGTTCTTTAATACTAAAAATACTATTCTCTGATTTGTATCCCTTCATGTAAACTTCAGAAAATCACTGAACACTTTTACTTATAATTGTAATTGAGACCGTGTCCGATCTTAACTTTGAAAAACCTATTTCTTCTGAGTTGCAATACGATTCTGAATGCAGTACTGATGGCGTTTCTAGGAATGAGCAGGACAATATTGTAGTATAGTTTGATTCAGTGCGTAAATACAGGTATCGGATTCAGAGGCTGAAGTAAGCAATCATTCAGGCAATATGGTAAAAAGGTAGAGCCTGACACACTCAGTCCACCAAGAAAGACAAGAACAGCTTTTCGTGTTATTGTAGACGTACTTCGTGTTAACAAAACATACGCTTATAGAGTTGGGGTTATCAGTAACCCCATGTTACCATCCACCGGTGTATAATATACTCGTATGTTACCAACGGAGGGTTATTTTTGCCTGCAAAAATTAACGAAAACTTTAATTTAGCAATCCACGACTATACTCTTAAGGCTAAAAGAGAGGGATGGTTAATGAAAATAAATGCCTATGAAGTAATCGGTGAAATGAACATGGAAGAAACGGAAAATCCCCCAGAAAATCCACAAACGTACCCACCACAAGCGCACGTTGTTTGTGATCTGATCAGGAAGCCACCCCACTCCGCCGCACTAGAAGTGTACATTCTTCTACTGAACCATCCTTTTCATTCTATTATTTATAAGCATGAAACTTGGAACTTTGTACTTGTTAAAGCGAGTAGCAATGTCACGTGAAGGAGTTTTAATTGTACGGTGTGATATTTTGTCAATTAATATTGAAACCAGGAATGATAGTAAATTTTTTCTACTTCCGGTTTTAGTTAAGAGATGAGATTGAAGATGGAATATATTCTTCTGACGCTTAAATGATTTCAGAAAATCACATATTGCTGTCTGTTACCGTCTCCACTCTATAACGATTAACGTTAAAACCGGAAGTAGTAGATTTCTACTATTTCTGGTTTTGGTAGAAAGATTGGAGTGAAGATGCAATACCTATATTCTTGGGACACTTAATTGCTTGCAATTATTTATGGCTATCAATTACAGTTTTTGTTCTATGGCAATCAATGATACAACGTAAAGCGATTGATTTAAGCCATTTCCGGTTTAAATACATCGTAAGAAGAGAAAAAGAGGAAATGATAAATCGATTCCAAAAGTCAATTATCACTGTTTCTTATCATTTTATCTTTTCTTTTTAATGTGTTGATGAATATTGAAACCGAAATTTGTATTTGATTTTTATCACTTCCAAATTTATTAAAGAGTTGATCCTTTATTTTGCAGTGTCGCTCTCAAGCAACATCGCAATCTATTGCGTTATCCGCACGAATTATAACTTCAGTGATCATTTAGTGGCATTATTGCTTTCATACAATATTCATATACATGTTTTGAGGAATACTTTTAATCGTCGTCAATAGGGGACAGTCAAATTTAGTATTGCAGAAGCTTTATGTCGCTACGTTCCGCAAAAGTTCTTTTTCTACTTTTTTATTTCTGGTTTCTTGCTCTGTAGGAAAATATTTCACCGAAACTTTTGGTAACACTGGACAACAAATTTTAACTTTTTTTCATGCTTCGGAAAAGAAAAGTACATTTTCTTATGCAAAATCGGATGATGAATACGAAAATGAAGATAAAAATGCTGAATTGGTTCGAGTTTAAGTATAATTGACAGAAATATGTGTTATGTAGTGTTGACACTTTTAGATTCTGGAATTTTCTATTTGGCCTTTCACTTAAATAGCTTTTGCTTCAATTTTGTTCATCCGGGTATCGTGATTCATATGACATTCGCTTCAGAATAAACCAAGCTTGCAAATAGTACTATGAATATGTGTACATGATATATAAGAGAAGAAAAATTTAAGGGAAAATTGGTAATTTCCCGTCCAAAAATCCTTTTTTTAGTAGCTTCCCTGGTACGGCCCCGGATAAAGGTATCCAAATATAATGCGCCTTTAAAACTACTGTAGTTTATACGTATTACATTTGCCAAGTTTCGTTGTAATATCTACAATAGTTGTGAGGGGGATTAATTCTCAATCCTGCTTGATAATATCAAATTTCATATAGGGAAAAGTAGGATATGAAATAAAAAGAATCTAAACAGTACTATTCATCTGAGTATCATGAATTATACATCATTCACTATAGAACAAACAAGATTTCCAATGATATCATGAGAATGTGTGATGTACTAGAAAAGATAAAATTGGGGTAAAATTGGGACTTTCCCGTCCAGAAATCCTTTTGCAAATATAGTGCCGGCTGTTGCGGCCCGAGCTACAAGTGCGAAAGTACAATATACCTTGAAACTACTGTGGTTCAGACGCAATGCGTGCGCTAAGTTTCATTGCTATTTCTACAATAGTTATGAGGAAAAGTATTTCTCAATCATGCTTGACAATACCAAATTTCATATAGGGAAAAGTGAGATATAAAATTAAAAATATATAAAGTGATGTTTTTACGTAAAGAGAGGAAAATACGTTTCATTATAACGTTAGACCCTCTACATATGAAACAACAAGTCATTTGACACTTTCTATAGGATATAGGGTATGATAATTGATTATGTGTGTGCTTGACACATTGTTTGTTCCAAAAAATATAAAAGATTCAATAAGAAATTAAAACTATATAAAATGAAAGTGATAAGACATAACTTACACGGATATTAAAATTGCCCCTCTTTGCCTGTCTCTTGTATTGTGGTTCTGGAACATCTCTAGCGATTGTTCAGCAATAATCGTTAAGCGCAGACTTACTGCAGTGGCCCTGATATCGGTTCTCCATAATATATATAGCTTGGTAGAAATGTTCCCCATGTTCATCAATGACGCTCTGCAATTTTCTGGGAAGACATCTATGTGGGAGTGCAACATATGCATTTTAGTGACATATTACAACCCATTATTTGGTAGAAGATATTAGGTGCTCTATTACTTCCTTATAGTTCTGAGATAACTCGTTTCCCAAAACAGTCGTCGGAAAGAATCCCATGCAATCATCTCTTTATCTTCTAACAATGCATTATGTTCAGGATCATTGAGGAGTTAGTGAATTTGATGGCTAATAAGAAGCAATACCTGACTTTAGTTTCAGCAATTTGTGGAAGTTTACGCAAAATATATTTGAAGAATAGTTTTGATGCCTCTATGAATAGCCGCCGTTCATCTGCATTACCTTCTACGTCAAGTTTACTCATAATATCAGTTACATTGTTACAACATACTATGGGACATTCCATGTGAAATCAACCAATGAAATGGCAAAATCTGACCTTACGATCTTAGATTTTTGTAAAAATTGGTGCACAGCTTTATTATAGTGGAGATGAAAAAATCCCAAATATTATCTCTCTTCTCCTGAAAGTGTCTCCATACAGGGTGTTCAAAAATGCCAAAAACGGCATTTTTTCAGTTACAGTGATTATTAAAAATTGGCATAAAATGGTTAATGTGTGCACTAGAGACGTGAAACAAACACCATTGGAATGCTTAAAGATTGCTCTACAACTTGTACTATATTTAAAAAAACTGTAAAATAAAAATAACACTTCAAAAATTAAAACTAAAAATTGAATTTTGAATTTCGCATAGAAATGTCCCTCTGAATTTGTTCAAAATTATCCAGATTGTAACCTCATATGTGTACTAAAACACCACAAAGTTGTATTTTGGGCACTCAATGGGATCCGATTCAAAATTCAGCATAACTAAGCATTACACGATATTGACATGTGAATATATGGGTTCAGATCGATAACCATTTGCCTGGAGCTATTTAGGCTACCTGCAGCGTCAAAGGAATTTATATTCAACTTCATTTTTTTCTTGATTTATTCATTTGAATTTACACAACTATCCGCCTTTTGAGTTGTTTTAGAGATGTATTACGTTTCCAAACACTACTTAATACTGGTCATTATTCTTGTTAGCCAGTATGGATGTTTCTAAATTTATGTTGGCTATATTGATACATGGTATTTTCATTCCTTTGTTTCAGGATTGCTATTACAGAACATATTATGAAAGGGAGGGATATATTTTCATCCCTTTCACAATATTTGTATCAAATGTGTTATGAAACACAGTGACACTGCTCACAATCACTTCACACACTTTCAACACAAGCAATTAGTAAAAAAAATATTTTTTCTATTTCAATTATCCACTTCCACATATCTGTGACAGCAATCCTGAAAAAAGGAATGAAAATAACATGTATCAAAGTAGCCAATATAAATTTAGAAACATCCATACTGACTAACAAGAATAATGACTTGTATTGAGTACTATTCGGAAACGTAATATCTCTCTAAATAACTCTAAAGGTGGATAATTGTGTAAATTCAAATGAATACATCAAGAAACAAATGAAATTGAATATGAATTGATGCTGCAGGTAAATAACTCCAGGCAAATGGTTATCGATCTGAACCCAGATATACGCATGGTCAATATCCTGCAATGCCTGGTTTACGTTGAATTTTGAATCGGATCCCATTGAGTGCCCAAAATACAACTTTGTTGTGTTTCAGTACACATACAAGACTACAATCTGAACAATTTTTAACAAATTCAGAGGGACATTTCTATGCGAAATTCAAAATTCAAATCTTAATTTGAATATTTGAAGTGTTATTTTTTATTTTACAGTTTTTTTTAATCTGACACACAATCATAGTCATACGTCTTGCGAATAAAATCAGAAAAATAAACACACTACTGGACAAGATTGCACTTATTTAATATAAAAAACACATTTACACGTGACGGTTCGATCTTCTAGCCAAGATCGAAACTTCACGTGTAAATGTGTTTTTTATATTAAATAAGTGCAATCTTGTTCATCAGTGTGTTTATTTTTGCTTTTAATAAGGTACAACGTGTAGAGCAATCTTTAAGCTTTCCAATGGTGTTTGTTTCACATCTCTAGTGTACGTATTAACCATTTTATGACAATTTTTAATAATCACTGTAACTGAAAAAATGCCATTTTTAAACATTTTTGAACAACCTGTATGGAGACCTGCAGGGGGTGGAAGGTAATATTTGGGATTTTTTCATCTCCCACTGTACTGTAAGAAAAGTGTACACCAATTTTTACAAAAATCTGAGATGGTCGAGTCTGATGACTTGTTGATTTGACATGCAATGTCCCCTATGTCACTTTCCACCGAAAATACTGTTCCAGGAGAAGCTGACGTGTTCAAAACACGAACACTTTTAGATCTTCAGAATACGCACCCCACTGCTTGAGTCCCGAATCCAGTACTTCTGCGCCACTTTTTGACAACTAGTTAATTTAATTTAGATTAAACATCAAATAGCGAATAGATAATAATATATTGGTTTTTGTGAAGTCAGGATCGGTGGAAGACGATGAATCTCCAGCAGAATTTGACAAGCTGTGTCGATTTAGTCTGCCTTTTGCTCTTCACCGGATGAAACACTGGAGTAAGATACGGAAGGCTGTGGAACCTTTTGTTCTTCAGAAGGTAGCACAGTGACGAACATCTCAAGGAATATTTGGATAAGTAGTAGTCCACTTTTTTTATTTTTATTTTTTGGATAGACCTTTAATTGAGGAAACTATGCAAAAACAGCAGTTTGAAATATGATCTGTCGGCTCTCTCCATATCATTGGAACTGCAAATGGCATGCATGGCATTTTTCCATGTAGCCAGTCCCGCAAGTTTGTAGAAGTATTATAAAAAATATGTGATACCCACTTCTTGTTCATATCTCCTACTTTACTGCCATAATAGATTTACTTTATGATAGGCGTGAAATTCCACTTTTCGTTTCAATTCGTTAAAAAGAACAATTTGCTCTACACAGTAAACACATTTACGCGACATGTTTCTGCTCAGTACAGTCATAGTACAATATTATTATTATTATAATTATATTATTATTATTATTATTATTATTATTATTATTAATAATAATAATAATAATAATAATAATAATAATAATAATAATAATAATAATAATAATAACAGCACGCACTCACCCAATATACCACCTCAGGGATAGCAAATTGTAACTAAAAAAAAGAACCTTACACAACACGTTTTCTCTGGCAAACTCTTCAATACAAACTAACCATGATGAGGTTCATGTTTCTTCGTCAACGAGGAAGTGCAAGCAATAAGGATAGCCAGAGACGTACGCAGAAATTTATTTCTGGAGGCGTCCTAAGTTTTTCGGGAATTCCAAATACAATTTGAGGGTAAATTATAGTCTATTACAATTTGTAACATTGCACCTGAAATTAGACTATTTTTTTTTTAAAAAAGAAGAATTTCGGGGGTACGTTTCTCAGGATAGCAATGAAACTAACCATCAAACATTGAAAGTTTATTGAAATAAGCAGAGAACCTGATGCAACAAGCCCTTATTTTGCCCAGCGCAGCACATCCGGTGATAACGTATTTCTTTGAAGCCCGAACCAATCTTCAAAAACTAATTTCATATTCGTTATCAGTATTTTAAAATTAGTAAGAATTGTTATTTTTATTTACGAAGCATTTTCACTGTTGAGCAGTGTAATTAGTGAGAGTATTCTTATGATATTTTGACCACAGTAGGGCAATGCTGCTCAGTAGCTACACATAAGACCTATTTTATGGCAATGTTGCTTTGAAATAAACATCAAGTATTTTGTAACCGAAGGACAAAAATACTTCAAAAATTACGAAATTATGATCAGGAAGGCATGGTTCAACCATGAAAGCAAACTAAATATTATAATGGTAATGTTATCAATGCTTGCCAAATAAAGGCTTAAGGAAGGAGATGAAATGTATTCTTGGGTACAACTTATCGGTTGCTGCTTCTCTCTATCTATTATCGTTTTAACTATTTAGTGATCAACGTAAAAAATAGACATGATTGATTCCTAAGACTTCCTATTAGAATATAAACTCCCTGAATGAACTCAATTCCTAATTTTTGACCCTGCCTACACATCCTGACGAGAATTGGTGGTGTACCATCAAATAGCTGCTGAATTTCTTGTTTTTTTTTCTCCTGGATTAAGTGATGGACACAAGGGCAAAGTAAATATGGAGATGAGTTTTTGTACACAAAATTCCTTCAAAACAAGAAAAAAAGAGAAAAAGTTGATGAATATCACCTTAGCTCATTAATGAAATCATTGAAACGTGAAATGGTTGGGAGAGGCAGCCAGAACGTGACCTTAAATAGACAGGCAAAATATTGTTATACAAACTTACATAATGTGGAATGTATTTATTTATTTATTTATATAGCGTACAACATACAACATACAAAATGGTTATAGGTTCATCCTTTTATATCAAATCAGCTAATCTGGTTCCCTGCTTGTTTCTTCAATATGCATTTTGTGTAATGTTCGAGCGACTTTCTGTAGATTGGTGTAAATAATAAATATATATTCATATTAGATATCTAATCTACATGACAATCTTAAAGTGAAAGGTGTGATTCGGTCACATACTAATAAGAAATAATTAGTAATCGAAGAAACACAAATTTTCTCATAAGTAGCATATAAATATAAATAGACAAATGAAAATACTGTATTTGGGGACTTCAACATGGGAATAAAGATTCATTACTTTTAAAGCAATTTGAACTAGTGAGCTGAGTAGTGTTCTTACTCGCTAGTACTGGCGCAAATCCCAGGGGGCTGATGGGGATATGTCCCATCCAATCTTGGAACTAGGAGGGACTGTCCCCCCCAATAATCTGATTTGAAATATGATTCTAGGGAGAAATGTGATCATTTGTGTCCGATTGCAACAAAGCAAAGCGAGATGAAATTGAAGTTTCCCCTAGAATAAGCCTCAAATCTGCCCGCCTCCAAATGTTGAAGACAAATCTGCTTCCCGCATCCTCCACACATCAACTTCATAAATATCTTGAGCGTCACTGAAAAAATAATCCCAATGTTGAAGACAGATTTGTGACTCTGCTCAATAGTAGTAGTAGTCCAGTTGCCAGCGAGCGAGATTTTGATACATAGCATTTTGGTTCGATAATGTATAACAGTAATTCGAGTTCCATCTTCGAATGTAGGTTCATTTCCCACTTAGCATCGGTGCTGAAATGAGCACCAATACCTCAACAAACCAACAAAAGTGAGACCGTGTGCCTGATTACAAAACCTTCCAAAAGATTCCAGAATTAAATGTCCAATAGCCTACTTGATGCCTATAGGATAGTAGTTAGAAATATCTAAGTTTCTTTTTCAGCTAACTACCGCATAAGTTATTCTTGTCAATATTCCACTGTATGGAAATCTAAACTAGCAATAGTTGACCTTTCAGTGAAGAAAGAACACTAAACAATGGTACAAACTGTGAAAGGTATATGAGTTAATAACAATAAAAACAAACAGGTCATTTTCACCCCTCAACAACATTCAATATTGTACATAAATTATAATACGGTCACCAGGTAGTATTATTTCACAGTGTTCATACCATAGATATTAATTTTCAGACGATGTTGGTTTCTTTCTTTCTTTTAAATTGGATGGTTTTATCTAGAATTAGCAAAGGGCATAGTTTCTTGATTCTTTATTTAATTCATGAATAGTAAGCAGGACAAGCATTGTGTCAAGCAGTGGCGTATTTACGATTTTGTTTCGGGGGGCCTCTACTCAATTTGGTCTAGGAAATGTGAAAATTCTTCAAGATATTTCATTTACTTTAATATAGTAAATAAGATTTCGGGGTGGGGGCTTAAGCCGGGAAGCCACTGGTGTCAAGTTTAGAATACCTTTTCAAATGAAGAATAAACATATTTGAGACAATTTTTTACATGTAGGAAAGACGAATATAGAATAACAAATATCTCTATTACTGAATATGTTCTCCAATTTGTGCATCCCTACTTATACTCCGGGCATAACATGTTACAACTTTTTATGTCTCCTTAGCTTCCAAGAGAACTAAACAGTAAGCAAATAACTATACATGAGACTATCCGATGTAAGGGAAAGATATACTGGCTTCAGTACATTCCCCTAATAAGCAACTGTATGCTACAAATGTGATATACCTTAAAACTGAAGATAACATTACATTTGCAGCATGCAAAGGTAAAAAAAGAATGATCTGGTTTTGAATTCCCTTGAACACTGATTTACACTCATGTCCAAAATTATTGTTGCATGTCTATAAATATGTTTTTGTAGATATATAATTTGATAACGAATTCGCCCGGTATTTCTTATAATGTTAGTATGTGTATAATCGGCAAAGATATGTATGTGGCAAATTTCATGTCAAAAGAGCAATAAATAAGAACAATGAAACGAAAATAAAACTTTTTCTTGCCCATTTAGCAACATTTTGTTTTACTCATTCTAATTTTCATATTTATAATTCTTTTCCTATGAAATTTATCACAAACATACATTTCCCGATTATACAAATAGTATCAGTATTAAAAGTACCCTGCAAAATCATTATCAAATTATATTCTTACAAGAAGACAGTTATAGATACGCGACAACCATTTCGGACATGAGTGTACAAGTCTTGAGTGATCAAAAAAGAAAAAATCCATAAGAGTTTTGTTTTACAATAAATAGACAGTCGGTTTACACATTGTAAAAAAGATTATCCATAAAAATGGTTAGACATCCGGCAGAGGATGGCGCGTATAGATTTTTGAAAATAAGTTTTACCAGTAGCTTTGGCAAAATTGAACCAGAGAAAGAGGAGTTTGTGATCGAGAAGTTTAAGTTAAACAAAACTCAGAATCAGTGTTTTCGAAGCAAAATTCACATGTGGATCATACACGAAAATATTCCGAAAGTGTGTTCTGTATGTCCTGTGCTGCACCAGTTCTGGATAAAGAAGAAGTAATATTGTGATGGCTAGTTGCCTTGGTGTAAAATTTCACTGTTTTGATGTTAAAATGATAATTTTAAAAAATACATTTATTAGAAGTTCGTATTGCGTTACTCCTTCGCATTGAAACTTTTAGACCTGTTGCGCTTTGATATAGATAGACATTACTAAGTACTTAAGTAGGTCTACGTCCTAGAAACTTGTACCTAGCATATAGCAAATCGGAAAATATATTTTGCTTATTGATATAATACATGTTCTTACGGTTAAGTAGAACCAAAAATTAATTTTAAAAAATGAAATCGTGAAGTTTTACGTCCCACGATTGTGCTGGCTAGGCTAAAGGAGAGGGTGATGGTGAGAAATGAATGAAATGGTGAAATGAAGAAAGTGGGAGGAAACGGGAGAATCTCAAGAAAACACATGCACACGGTGTTTGTTCACCACAAAGTTAGCATGGCTTCAGCTCGGATCGACCCAAGTGATCCCATGCACTAGAGGTGAATGCTGTACCACTAAGCCACCGCGGCCCCAAAAATTCAGTTTTCAATTATAGACGTTATGAACATAGGGATCAAAATTACCCATTTTTTTAGTTCTTGAATAATTAATTTCCTGGTAGTGCTAGAATAAACTCCCTGATGGCTATACCGTTAACGTAGTACCATGCGCACGGGAGACTCAAGTTCGATTCCCGGTGAGAACTCATGTGGCACGGTTCCCATGTTAAGCAGTAGGCCTAGGTCCATGTCTCATGTAACCTTGGAGTTGACCGGGACGCCAAATTCCAGATCAACCAACCAGTCTGACAATGCTAGTATTAACAACTATACACAGAACTGAGACTTATAAGAAACATGAAGGGAAAATGAGAGAGAAACAAGAGAAAACTAATAGACTAGAAGTTTATATTTCTTTGTACTTACGTGACAGTTTATTGAAGAGGATAGGTGTAGTTTCACGTTCAAGTCTATTTGTTATTCAAAGTCAAATTTACTAAAAACAACCTCAAAGTTATCTTGTCTGTATTGCAACACGTGTTCTTCATTAGTCATTTGTTTACGCCTGTCTTGTTCAGTGAGTTTCGATATCTCTTAAAACTGAAGGTCGCAACAAGATTCGCTACATGCGCAGCGTGGGACAAAATAAGTGTAAAAAGAAAAGAACCTGTAACATGCAAGTCACTCGGTACGTATGGTATGTCATTAATCGCCAAATACATTTGACAACATTGTATCTCTCAAGGAAGAGAAGACTTGAAAATATAATGCAAAACTTATGGCAATTTCGCTTCCAACTAGAACTACTTAGCTTTCAGTTAGTCATGTTTCGTGAGATTTGACTTTCGTTGGCAATACCTAAAAGTAATATCTATCTATGTATCTATCTATCTATCTATCTATCTATCTATCTATCTATCTATCTATCTATCTATCTATCTATTTATTTATCTATCTATCTATCTATCTATCTATATATATATATATATATATATATATATATATATATATATATATATATATATATATATATATATATATATATAAACTCAAACCTACCTTATTGTTCTAAGCGACCCAGGGGGCTCGACGGTAGAGCACTTACCTCTGGTGCGGGGGTTTAATTTTTGGTGGACAACACAGTGCTCGTGGGTTTTCTCGTGGTACTCCCACTTTCTCATTCCACCAATTCTTCCATCAACATTTACTTGTTTTAATCATGGTCTCCGTTAGCCTAAAGAGCATAATCGTATGACGTTAAACTCAAAGATTTCATTTCATTTCCATTAATATGCTAAGGAGGACGGCGATGATAATGAACGAACTGGTAAAAGGAGGGTCGTGAACGGAAGAACCTCATGAAATCTCAGACGAACGGTGTTTCCCTACGACTTGACTGGTGCTGTGATCGAATCAAAGGCCCTACGCACCGGAGTTGAGCGCTTTACCACTGTGCCACCGTATGCCCACGGAGTAAAAGCTTCTTGTTTTCTGACGTTAAGACGAGAAAATAACTTCTTGGCTAGAGCATCGCATATAAAATTTCATTCAGAGAAGATAGAGGAACTAGCTCCAAAATTCATTTCGTTTCAGGACTTCTGTATAGCGTATTATTTTAATATAGTAATGGTAAATGAAAATGAAATCCTTGAGTTTTACGCCCCACGGTTATGCCGGCTAGGCTCAAGGAGACCGGTGATGATGAGAAATGAATGAAATAGTGGAATGAAGGAAGTGGGAGGAAATGGGAGAACCTCGAGGAAATCCGCACACTCAGTGTTTGTCCACCACAGAATTCACTTGGCGCGAGCTGGGATAGAAGCAGAGACCCCGAGCACCAGAGGTGAACCCATACCATTGAGCCACCGCGACTCCTACCGGTAAATGTTTATTATTCTTAATATCATTTTTAAGGGGATTAAAACCAGGGAATCCCTCTTTGCGTATGACTTGATTAGATCAAACGAGTTTGAATAGAGTTATAGAAATTAAGAAGTACTGTGAGAAAGGAGAACTTTCGAGAATACCCTGCATACAGTCAGGGCGGATCCAGAGGGAGCGATTGCTCCCCCTAGAAGAGTAAACTTTCTTATTTTATATATAAATAAAACCCATCCCAGAGTTTGGAGCTCTCAAAAGTAGCTCTAAGTAGCAGTATTACAACCCCCCAGAAGTCCGTCCTGGATCCACCCTTGCATGCAGTGTTGTTCACTACAAGTTCATTTAACACCATCAATGATTTATCCAGAAGCTTCTAAGTATATATATAGCCCCTCCACGAGGGGCTCATTTGGGCTCGTGGAGGATAGGTTTCAGCTTCACCTCTATTCAGCTACGAAAATGGTAGAAATCTACTACCTCCGGTTTCAACGTTGATCTGTATAAAACAAAACCTAAAAGAGATAGCAACAAACAGAATTTTGATATCACGTTAATATTTTATGAACTGTGTTGTCTACGTTACTAAACGACACGAGAAATAGAGTTTTCTTGTCTTGATAAATATTATAGTACCCGTCGCTATTCTTGAATAATTATTTCTCGTCTTATCTCATCTGGAAAGAGCTTTCCCCGTCTTCTCTCTTTTTATAAAAGAGATGAATAAAGATTTTTCATTTTTTACCTATGATACTATAACAAGTTAAAGTATCCATAGAAGCCACCATATTGCATGAAAATGAAGTTGAAACATTAAACAATACATCCCTGTAGGACACATATGAAAACTATTGTAGCAAATCACATAAAGAACCTCACAAACTAATCATGGTTGTAGATATTCTGCCAGTTTGGAGTTTTATTCATGTTTTACTTAATCTTGCAGCAATAATTTTCGTGTGAGACACCTCATGAATGTTTGTTAATTGGCTTTTCACCTCTAGGTTTCACGAGAACAAAATGTATAATGGTTAATGAAGTGCACCATACTAAAATTGTTATTTTTTTTTTTAAAGTCTAGATTCGTAGAATATTAACAACCATAATTTGTTTGATTTTATTTTTCATATCCGTCTCACACAGATATTACATTTAATGGTTCAACTTCATATTCATACGATATGCAAGGTTTTATGAAAATTTTGATTTCTTATGACTAGTATATGTAAAGAAAATGTCGATATCAACCTCCTGTTTTTTTTCCTTAATTTCATCTACAAGTTACCAGAATTCTTCCTCGCCACGAGAAATCCACAAAGAGTGTGATCTAACAACATTTAAACCATAGAGGAAGGCGTTGTACCTTTGGAACAATGCACGTTTGAACACCTGTGCTTTTCTCGAATTCAGAGCTAGGTGCAGTGATTAAAACTCATTTGAAAGATTAAATGAAAAAAGCACTACAAACGCGTTTGGCTGTTGTTTACTGTGTTGTGTCGAGTAATGTTTCTTTTAATTTTTTCACCCCCAAAACAAAGATTTTTTGTAGTTACCTTTTGAGTTTTGCGCTCTTCGGTTTTAGCAACTTGTGATATTTATTTGTCCAAACTTAGGGTAGAATCATTGGTCAATACAGTAATATTTTTAGTTTTAACTTCTGTTCAATATTTAAGCTAGTGGAGAACTTTTTTTTTCGTAATGGTGACCCTCTTGTACCTATAAACATTAATGCATCGTGTACCTTTGAACGATAAATAATACTGTTTAAAGCTACACAATGTAAGTAGTTAAAACAATTGATATATTCTATATAGGTTAGGTTAGGATATAAAGCTATTAATTATAATTTTAAGTAGTTTCTATATATTCGCTTATTATATAACATAATGTTAAGAGTTATATATGCTCAACTTTATTGTTCACAAGTTATTGTTAGAACTTCTCTTTAATTTTTAATTTAATTGATAAAATTTTAATTCTGGGGAGCTAAACCTTTTGTTCCAATTTATAACTGTTAATATTTGTGGCTTCTTTTTATATTATTGCCGCAGAAACATTGTAATTATCACTGTTCAAAGGTACAAGAGGGTCTGTTCAATGGTACACGACCACAATGTATCTGTGAACAAAACGGGTTTGTTCTTATTTTATCTTATAAAAGCTATTGTAATTATGTAACACGTTTAAAAATCATCCTATCTGATAGCAAAGAGATGACATTTCAAATGTACGACAAAAATTGGGGAAAAAATGCTGAATATTAGCACAAAAATTTCCAAGACTCTAAAAGTGTTCACAGGTACAACGCCTTCCCCTATTTATTCTTGGAGCATATTGCGTGATGACTTGCGTATATTAAACGTTGAAAAATACTCTTCATTCTTTGTACAATCATTTTATTACTTTAGTTTTTTTATACTGTCATTCATATAACATTAAAACATTGTTTGAAATCTAACAAAGTACATTCACGTAGTGTCTCCTAGGGATTCATACAGAATGAACTCAAAAGCAAAATTCTACGCGGCTCAATATGTATTGTACTAATTTAAGCGCCCATGCAGGTGATTTGCATATTTGGATCTTCATATATCGGAATTCAATTATACACTACTATAACACTTGCTTAGAAAATTGCTTTTAGTTTCTTTAGATGTAGCTGACATGAATGTGGGTATATGCAAAACAAATCGGATCAAATACTGCTTCTATCACACATGTTGCTGTCATCTTGGATCCGCCATATTGGATTCAACTATCGGTTTTTCACATGGGAATAGGTGCAAGCGATGCATCAAATTCATGTACAATTGTCTCGGAAATTCACATGTCAAATCCCTCCAGGCGCTTCGTGAATAGACATTGCAGAGTAATATCAGTTACGATTACATTTGGGATGTTAACAAATCGACACCATTTCTAACTGGAAAAATAAAATATGTATAAACAAACTCTTTACAACATTGGTGTCATAATCTTTTACATTTCTGTGAGTAATTGTTATCACTTTCATGTTATACTATAACAAGGAAATATTGTATTAGGTCACAATGCTTAATATAAATACGGATACGACCAGATTTGAGTGAAGACCTACTATTTCCGTGTTGACGTGTGTGTGTTTGTATGTATGTACGTTGAAAGAAGATTTCCTCAACGATAAATCACTTAGAATATTACATATACATATATATTTATCATGCAATGCCTTGCAAACGGCACATGCTATAATAAAACTCACTATACCAGTGAATTTGCGAGAAAATTGTGCATGAATTTGATTTATCACTTGTACATATTCTCATTTGAAAGACCGAAAGTTGAATGCAATATGGCGGATTCATATTCGGCGGTTTCAACATTAATTCCCCATACTTTGGGAGTATACAGTACTACCGCAGTGCAACTTACTTCGTAATGTTGGTTCAGTCATCTAGCGAATCTCGTTATACACGAACTTCCTTCATTCATGGAAGGACATACAGTACACACACACACACACACACACACAAGTAAAGATGCCAACGGATTAATTTCATGAATGAAAGCCGAGATAATCGATCTAGCTACAGTATATCGTTAAGACGGAATTCAAAAAATTGCTTTCGTTCAAATGCATCGTGTGAAGTAACGATGCCTATTAACATTTCAATCTTATAATATCCTTATAACTTAATCATATTATTGTTCGTCTCATAAGGAAGTTATATATAGGATGTCGCAAGGAAAAGGGAAATTTTGAATTGGTGAAAAATGAACGAATAAACGCAAGGAATATACGTTTAACGATGGAAATCCATGTATGGAGTATGCCCTTAATGACTGTATTTACGTATCATTTTATTTCTTAAAGACGACAGGAGAAAATATATTCCGTCTAGGCTTACAGAAACCTGAGGAATGTTCGTTGTATCATATCTCGAGGAATTTCAATGATTTTATTTTTGATCTGTTGTTCCAGTTCAACAAGAGTCACTCAGTACACTTTGCTTCTAAAATGTCTTAACAGATTCACCATAAAGCATATCGCAAACACAGTTCGGGAGATTTCGGAGAACATGAGAATCACCGTTACGTGAGATGATCCACCTTCCGTAGAATGTATGCTGTCACAACTCCAATTTTCAATCATTAATAAATGCAAAATCCTCCATGAAATTGCATCAGTCCCGACCAAATGCCAGAGCTACAGTGTTGTTAATTGTAGATTTAAAATTTCGCGTTTTCCTGCGACACCTTGTGTATAAAAATGGAAACAAAACATAATCATCGTATCAAATCATATACTTTATTGTCCTGATAAGTAGGAATAACAAATTAGTTAAGAACAATTAGATCTAAGCAAGGTATCCACCATATCCTGCATATCCACCATAACCTCCTAGACCCCCAAGGCGGCTATACACGTGGACGTTGGGACCGATTCTGCGAACAATAGCATTGAAACCATTGATTCCATCAGCTCCATAGCTCACTTGTCTCAAACTGCCATCAGATTCTACCAAACTGTACTGGCCTCTGACCAAGTTACCATCACGTACTTCAGCTTGGTTCTTCTGGTCTCCAGTCAGATGATCAGAAACAGCATAACCAAAGTTGTATCGTGGGTAGGACTAAAAAGTATATTACAGTATAACGTAATAATTTAGTTTCTTAAACAAAGAATTAATTAATAGAGTCCTATTTCTATTGTAATACTTTGATTAAAAGAAAGGATATTTAAATTTAATTTACCTCCTTGTTGAATGTGAATGAAGTTCGTGAATGAATTCGACTAAAAATATTTGAAGTTTTCTTCTTCAGTTTTTTTCTGAAGTTCTGTAATACTCGTCCATATCATAATTAGCATTTGGTAATAAATTAGTATGCAATAGAACGTGATTTTTTAACGTACTCAATTGAAGAAACGATACATTTCCTTTCGATATTGTATATTTATTCCTTATCATTACGGTTTACTTACATAATAGTTCAATCCTCCACCGATACCTCCGTAAGGTCCAATGGCTCCATAACCACCTAAAGCTCCTATACCAATCACAGCATTGCTAGTGGCGATCAAGGCAACAAAAGCTACAAGAACCTGGAATATAAGAAATTAAATTATTTTAAAACGCAATATAACTCTTTTATGTTGTTTTAACTCTTATAATGCTACTAAGATAATACAATAAACTGTTTATTTCAACTTAATTTAAGGATATTTCTAAAGCTTTGAAGTGTTTGGTCAATATTATTGAAGACAAACATGTGTAGTACCGTTTAATACATGGTATTTAACGAACTATACATTGCAAATTTACTTTAAAACTGAAATCAATTCCACTAAGCAAAATTACAAATGTTTCTATGACAGTTTCAAAGATTTCAATTATTCTTAATTTTATACATGTTGACAACAATAAAATGAATACTTACAGAAATATATTGAAATTCGATTTCCGTTAGTTATTACTTGTTTACTGTAATGACTTATGCCGTTTAATTGAGAAAGACAGAAACAATTTTGAGAATTGAATCTCACTTATATTCCAGGGGGCGCGGCGGCTCGATGGTAGAGCGTTCACCTCCGGTGCTTGGGGTCCCGTTTTCGATCCCAGCTCGCGCCGTGTTTACTGGTGGTGGACAAACTCCGTGCTCATGGGTTTTCTCGGGGTTCTCCCATTTCCTCCCACTTCCTTCATTCCACCATTTCATTCATTTCTCATCATCACTGTCTCGTTTAGCCTAACCGGCACAAACGTGGGACGTAAAAATTAAAGATTTCATTTCATTTCTTTCACGTATATTTCGTTAGATTAATTTAGTTCTGGTAAACTGATTGTATTACCTATCGCTAACATATATTTTAAAAGAATATATTAAATTTTTCGCTTATTGTGAAGGTTTTCATGGTCTTGTTAGTATGCAATTGCTTGATGTATTCTATGTTTAGCGTCTTAGATCCTGCTATTTATATTGAATTATTTACGGAAAAACGGATAGAAACTTTTTTAAAAAATATTTTTTATAGACATATTGGAAATTATGTTACAATTACATTCGTTCTTTAAGCAAATGTTTTAAATGGCTTTTTAATTGCATCCCTCAAAGAAAATTTGAAGGAAGTTCCCCTAATTGAAGGTCAAATTATAAGCATACTTTTCGTTTTTTTTTATGTATTCAAATCTAATTAAGGCCCCACTGTCTTCAACCAAGAAAGTATAGCTATTCTAGGAACATACAAAGTCTGATAGGAATATGGATAAACGACTTTTAATTTTTACTTTCTACTTTAGGTGTACAAAGTGCTTTCCGCCTCCATATTCCAGTACAGTTTGGATGCTTTGTAGAGGTCGGAAACTGTATGCAGCTGATAAGAAGAAAACACAAAATCACAGTAGTTAATAGATCTTGACATCTGGTCCCTTCACTGGGATGCCTTTGAAGTGAATAGCGCTAATCCCGGTTTTAATTTCCATCTTTCTCTAGAATGTCATCGATAATTTTAGTGTTTAAATGAACCCTTCGTTTCTTTTACAGTATTTGGCACATACATTGAGGGCTTTCTATGCTGAAATTATAAATCTCACCTCATTCCTCATAACACACGGTTGATCTTCATATTATAGGGGCCTTTAACAAACTCCAGCCACAATTATTAATCGATGTGAGAAAGCTTTTGGAGAGATGCTCTAATGAACGAAATTGCTTCATCGTTTCGCATGAACACTTGTTAGAGATCAACCCGTCACAGCTGCATATGTCATTATTATAGATATCAAGGATTATAGATATCATTATTAAGGAAAATCATGCACGGTTGTGTAATTTGACAATTCTTCCAACTGCAGACTTGATACGTAATTTTCGTTTCTACTTTATTCACAAAGATTATTCATGTCAAGATGAAAAGCTAATACAGTCTGGAGTTTACTATCTTGTAAAATTTTCTGCTTTCGAAACAAAATTAACAATTCCGATAATAGCAAGAGAAGTGAAATCAACATGTTCTAGACTAATACCACTGTAACCGTTCGAGGATTTGATTTGGCAAAATATAAAATATAATTTTGATCACGTAAAAGTTGAATAAGAAAGAAGAAGAAGAAGAAGTGAGGATATTTACGGTTGTATTTTTAATAAATGAAGCTAATCTTTCAAACTTTTAATAAGTTAAATAAATGCATATGGTGTTATGCATCAATTGACCAAGCGCCATTTTGCGATTTTCGAGATTTTTACATCAGTACGTAGGAAACAGTGTAAATAATGTAAAAAAAAAATAGTTTGAAATCCTACTATTTGTTAAAACGTTCAGGAAAAGCTATTCGACCAAGCGCCAAGTACTGGATCGTGATGGCAACATGTTTTTGTTTGCTTCAATACCTCAGAACCGTGTTTTGGCGTTTGGTCAATTGATGCATAACACTATCTATTCATTCCCGTATTCGTAATAGTTCGTTCCACATAACATTTGGTAGTCAAACTAACTTATAATTGAGTAGTTTATGACCATGGGAAGAAATATGCATACTTGCTTCATTAATTCTTTGAGGTTCCCCGAATAATTTTCTGATCTGACCATGGCTTTTAGCATTTCGAATCAGATGAAGATTAAATTCACCAGTTGTTTGATAACAAATGATAAATGTGTTAAAATTAATGGAAACGTTTACCTAATTTGAAATAAGTAATGAGTGTAGTATATGAGCAGATGCTTATACTGAATTACACTAAGTTGGATCCGTTCTGTATCTATCCCCTGATTGTCTTGCGTGTGTCTCTTTAAGTTAGTCATCACATGGATGCTGTTTAACAAGACAAGTCTCTAATAAAGTGTTAGTTAATACTTGAGTAGTGTTTATTGAATCTGTTTAAATTTAAAATTAGTGTGTGCTGAAGAGATTCATACAATGATAGTCAGCACTTTCGTGAAAGTTAGTTTGACCTGATGGTAAAGAATGGGTCATAGAAACGGCAACCAATTCTAGAGTCATTTTGTTACAGTCATTCTGATAAACATCGGACGAAGGAACCTATAATTCACGAAAGAAATAGATCAGAGAGCTAATTTAATCACACCATTCTGCTAGTATTTTTCGTCACTTGGGAGTCCATTTTTACAGGGATGTGATTGAGTTTCCAGGTGATTCTGGGTTTGTTATTTTATATCTTGAATATTGGAATCTTCCCAATCTATTCGGCCTCTACCATATGTGAAGGTCTGAAGCACAGCAGTACCTTCTGTATACAATTACTCGATTCCTTCCATAGTCAGTTAGATATATCTATGTGGGTACTGTAAAGTTCTACCAATCTAGCGACAAATGACTCTTGTACAGCCTTCTGCATGGAAAATATTACAGCTTTCTGCAGTCGGTTTCCAATTTTTGATAGCTTGCTTTCAGCGTATGACAGCAACTTGAGACGTTACTTTCTGTTTGGTTTTTCGATTAGTTTCACCAATACTTAGTGAGACGTGGATCTACCGTTTGAATTTGATGGAACATTCATCCATCGTCAGCACCTACTTATATATTTTCGATAAGGAAAAGGCTTATGGTACAACTTGGCGCTACGGAATTTTGAAATGTCCACATAACTTCATATTGACTTCATACAATTTCTACTTTACTTTGGAGTCAATTTTTGGGGATTTTGGATTTCCCTTTCAGCAGCGAGTCTGTATGAGATGCGGGTGTAAGTTTAACGTGGGATTCGAATCATATGGGCTCTCGCCGGAAATTGAACCTGAGTCCCCCTCGCCAAAGGTGTGTACGCTATCTACCCAGCCACGAAGGTGCTCTTGCAGTTAACTCAATTCCAAATGTATTGCAATATAATTTTCAGTAAAGAGACTTAGGTTGTTTTCACCAAATAAATAATGATTTAACTTATTCCGAGGTTGTTGGCAAAATGGATATCATATAAGTTTTATTAACTGAATTTTGACATCCCTTTTTGGTATAAAGGATATATGAGACAATGTTTACTGTTAAAAGATAGATACAAACCGAAATTTATTAAAGAAGAATTAACCAACCTGGTATTGAACATGGAATCACTAACAAAGAAAGCGTGTGGCTTTATTATTTGGTCACAAAGACCGTTCGCGTCGATACGCCCCAAGAAGCGTTTCATCCCAATCTCATCATCATGTGTCATATTATTTCTTCCCAAGCAGCATTTCGTCTCAGTAGCGTTTCGTCCTACTTCCACGAACACGAAGCTTAGGTTTCAGCTAGCCACCTGATCGAGTAGCGTTTCGTCCTGTAGTTACACACACACACACACAAACACAAACACAAACACACACACACACGCACACACACACACAGAGAGAGAGAAACACATATTATGTTTACAGTGCGATAAGGTCCATTGTTTGCACCAGCAAGGATTGCCGGCCCTCTTTTATTACCATCTCTCTGACAAAAATGGGCCTGCCTTATAAGCTTCGCACTCAGCATATACGAAAGGGGGAGTAAGTAACCCACGGACGGCATGGACCAGCACGGTTAATTCATTGATTACTGTTTAAAACTTTTATAAGCTAAAAAATCCACGGAATTACCGCACTCGACCTTAAAACTTAAGGCCTAGTCCCAAAAATAAAATTGTCGCCAGCGGTTTTTCACTTACTAAATGATATTCAAATATTCCTAACTATCAATAACTTCGTCCAATATTTTCGTCTATCAGTCATAACGGCTTTCCCAAAAATACAATTGCAGCCAGTGATTTTTCATTTATTAAGTAATATTCTAATATTCTTCACTATCAAGAGCTGCATCCAATATTTTCATATGTAAGTCCTAACGGCTCTCCTATCTCTTCCCGAACTTACTTATTTGCTACGTGCATATTAGTCAGGAGGATGTTTTGCATCTTCCTTTACACGACCGTGTAAAAAACTTTTCCTTTACATGGGAGTGCAACACAACGCCAAACAATTTCACCACATTTCCTCCCTTTCTTCTTAGTATATCGATTTTCATTAAATACCAAACTGGGTTGACCTCTCAGTTTCAGAGAACTCCATTGGGGAACGCTGATACAAATAACGTCAACAAGTATTCAGAGTGTGTAGTAGGAATATCCGGCTGTGTTGCTACCTAGTTTAAGTTTGACGAACTACGGGTTGATCGACGTTTGAGCCATCACCTGTGTGTCGTTGGGATGAAACTCTACTTATTAGGCTGTTCACTAATCAATAAAAATATCTCGAGACGAACTGTCAAAGATTGGGATTGGGACGAAACACAACTACACTGGGACAAAATGCTACGGATTTTGCCTTGGGGCGAAACACTAAGAAACCACAAAGAAAACAAAATACTGCGCAAGTCATATACATTCTTTTTTCGCTTGAAGTACATAGGTACCGACGGCGTACACAAAGGTAACTTTAGAGTTTTAACGACTTCCTTAATTAAACACAATATTATAAAAAAAAATATTTAGCTTATTGTGGTATATTTACAAAATACTTAAATTGTATGGACTTGGAAGTTTGAACCCAATTTGACGAAGATCTGCATACGTCACTAATACTTACAATCACTATTAAGTGTGTTTCTCTTATAGATAATTGGATTCGCGATTACCTCATATCTCACTTATTTAATTCAAAACATCTGGAAATAACCTTCTTCTAGGTGCCTTAAACTTCATTTTCTTGACGTGACTAATGCCTCTGAGCTCCTCTATGAGTTTTAAAACTAAAAGTGTTGCAGTTTGCATCAATTTCACATAAATAATTTTAATTAAAATAATAGTATGGCATGATTGTATGCTTATTTGATTCACTCTACTGTCGTTATTGGGTGCTAACGAATTGTTGACTTTAGTGTTATCAAAAAGCGAAACATAATCTCCTGTATAGGCAATAATAACAATACAGAGTGTGTCAAAAGTTCTTGGACACCTGCATAAGTTTGAAAATTGATGGGAAAAGTAAAAAGTGATGATGGGATCAGAGATTTGATGACGGGCTGCAACTTTTGGAGTGTATGTCATTCATGGCCGCTATCTTCAAAAGCGACATTTTGGATTCAAGTCATTTTTTTTTAAACGGGAAGAGAGTGTATGGCATATCAAATAACACTGGCCTGAGCTCAGGAATTTAGTGGTGTAATTTGTTTTTTTCTTTTTTTGTACAGTTTAGAAGTTATTAATGTTCAAAGGCGGGAATTTACCTTGATACTGAATGCTACAACACACGTTCTACGTGTTGTACATCCCGCGCAATGCACAACTGTAGTCGCCGCAACCACTCGGACTGCACACGGAGGAGAATGTCTCCTGAAATTTGGTCAGAGGCTTGTTGGATGCGTTCCTCCAGGTGTCTAAAATAACGGATTGTCTCAGCATACACTATCTGCTTAAGATTCCCCATAGATAAAAATCAAGGGGCGTTAAATCAGGGGATCTGGGCGGCCACTCCACGGGACCACGGCGACCAATCCACTTCCCTGGCAGTTGTTCATCCAACCATTCACGAACACCAAGTCCATAGTGTGGAGGGGCTCCATCGTGCTGAAAATAAAATGGGAAAATGCCGTCAGCGTTCAGTGTGGCAAGGAACACAAGGTCCTGCAGCAGCATCCGATACTGTGGTGCAGTTAAGGTGTTGTAAATGAAAAATGGCCCAATGATGCGGGTGTCCCATAATACACACCACACCATCACCTTCGTTGGACTATGTTCTCGACTCGGGTCAACCCAGTTCGGATTTGCGTCACACCAGTTTCGACAATTATGTCGATTAACTTCCCCGTTCAAAGTGAAATACGCCACGTCGCTGAACAGTATGCCCTTGACAAACGCAGGATCCAGTTCGTGTTGTTGAGTAGCCCATATGCAGAACCCCAACCGGCGATCAGGGTCATCCTTGTTCAGTTTTGTTGCATGTGCAGCTTGTAAGGATGCCACTGATTGGCGTGCAATATCCGGACAACGGAGGATTGGCTTATTGCACATGCTAGGGACACACGACGGGCACTTCGTTTAGGACTTTTCACAAACGACGCAACAACCGCCGTTGCGGTTTCCTCATTGGTGGCAGTCTTTAGTCGCCCACTACGTGCCCTATCTTGAACAGAGCCCGTCTCCCGGAATTTGGTGATCACGTGAGCCATCGTGCTGTGCGATACCGGTTCTCTGTCTGGGTGCCGCCTGTTGTAGTCAGGTGCTATTGTTCGGTAGCTGCGTTCCACTGATATAAGGATGATTTAGATCTTCTGTTCACGTGTCAGACCCATATTAGATCACCTGGAACAAAGAGAGAAGTGATCTAAAATGGGTCTGGAACAAAGAGAGAAGTGGGTCAGTATCAAGGTAATTTCCCACTTTTGAACATTAATAACTTCTAAACTGTACAAGATAGAAAAAAACAAATTACACCACTAAATTCAATTCCTGAGCTCAAGCAAGTGTTATTTGATGTGCCATACACCCCCTTCCCATTTAAAAAAATGACTGGAATTCAAAATGGCGGATTTCAAGATGGCGACCATGAATGAAATACACTCCAAAAGTTGCGGCCCGTCATCAAACGTCTGTTCTCATCAACACTTTTTACTTTTCCCTACGATTTTCAAACTTATGCAGATGTCCAAGGACTTTTGACTCACCCTATATTTGCTGCTAAAAAGGCTCATAAAGAATAAAGAACAACATCCAACGAAAAATAATGGAACTAAGTACAAAAGCTATTCGTTTTTATACTTACACTACTCTTGCAATGAACAAGAAGCCCACTTTCTGTGAGAATGAATTATCGGTGCTAGTTCGTAATTTTCTTTACTGAAAACTAAGAGTCTTCATCTTTTCGCCGGGACATTCTCAAAATTCAGGTACTACATAAAAGCGAAAACAATTTTTATTGAAAGTGTTTCAATGGAAACATCATTGAATTATAATTGATACATCGAAACTGAGTTAGATTTTGCACAGGGATATCAAAAAAATCGAACAGCATTTCTCTTTGAAACTTATAAATTTCTGAATATTTTATGAAAACTTTCAATTTTATAATCCGTATTTGGAATGACTGGTCGCTAGACGTACATATGGATAATGGAAAGTGAAACATTCGCATTTTCTGAAGCAATTGTAAATTCTAGTATTCACGCTACAATATAGAATAATTATAATTATATAATAAGTGAAGAATAATTTACTGCATCAGAAAAAAACTTTATTTGCTTATTGATCAAATATAACAAATCAGATAAGAGCACTTAACCAAGGTATCCACCATAACCAGCGTATCCACCATAACCTCCTAGACCACCAAGACGACTGTATACATGGACGTTGGGGCCGATTCTCCTGACAATAGCGTTGAAACCATTGATTCCATCAGCTCCATAACTCACTTGTCTTAGACTGCCATCAGATTCAACCAAACTGTATTGACCTCTGACCAAGTTACCGTCACGTACTTCAGCTTGGTTCTTCTGATCTCCAGTCAAAGCATCGGAAACAGCATAGCCAAAGTTGTATCGAGGGTATGACTATAAAATAAATTATAAGCTAGTAGTGGAAGTTTTAAATCGAGCACTTTTTAAAATAGAATTAACATTTCTATTATTATAATACTTTGTTATATATTTCCTTACGTTACTTTACAATAATTGCATTTAATTAATAATTATCTGAAATAAAATACATTGTTTAGCATATATTTCTTTTTTTGTTGTTGTTGTTGTTGAACGTTTCTCTTACCTCACCAATGTTTTTACAACTATTAAAATAAGTATTAATGAAAATGAATAAGAATCCTTCCAAATATATGACTTGCAAGTTAGTAATATTCATTCATACTCTAATTAGCGTTAAATTACTAACCAAGCAGAAAAGCACATCTTAGTAACATGTGTAATTTACAAAAGTATGTATTTTCTTTTCAATAATCATGTTTCCATTATGTTTACTTACGTAGTAGTTTAATTCTGCGCCGATACCTCCGTAAGCTCCAATGCCTCCATAACCACCTAAAGCTCCAATGCCAATCACAGCATTGCTAGCGGCGATCAAGGCAGCAAAAGCTACGAGAAACTATAAAAGAGAAATAAAATTATTGTAATCATGTTTTGTTGTGATGATTTGTCATTAATAGAAATATGAAGATGGTTTATAGGTTAATCAACAGGAGTCATATTCTTGAGTTGTACATTATGATCCATCAAAAGAACTAAGGAAAATCAATTAAAAGCTTTCAAGCCAAGTAGGCTAACCAAGGGCGCTCATCAGGGAGGTAAAGTGGGGCGCTCGCCCGCCCCCTAGAGGAAATTGTACTTCGGAATATCGAAAACCCAATAAATTTTTTACAATTCTTACATAAAAATTTTAATCTATATTTGAAATATCGTTTATACTTGTCCCCCTTGCAAACCACAACATGGGCGTCCTTGAGGCTAACTAACTATGCGAATTTTAACTGGGACTTCCGAGAAGTGGATATAAACTACTCTTCCATCCCTACTTGTAAATCATATTGACTATTTGCTTACGCTACATAGTAAGAATATAGTAATACAATTTGATACCGTATCTTTAAATAGTAATAAAACTACTTACTGCGAAGGTATTCATGTTGAGCAGTTGTTGATGTTTCTTTAAGTACATATGGCTCTTAAAATATTGCTCATATTTATAAGAAATCAGTTGCGGAAAAGAAATTAATTGAAAAGTTGATCAGCAAAGGATGTATAGACAAGCACATTATTAGAAATATTTTACATTTTTATAACTAACACATAGAATATCATTTATTAATTACATCCTCCCAAACGAAATTTTATGAAAGTTCTGACACGAAAGGTCGTATATTATTGTTCATGAAAGTATTACCTTTTTAATAAAATTTAATATTCGCCTTGATTTGTAGCTTTCATACATAGTATTGAGTCCACTGATGTAAGCTATAACACACACACACACACACACACAGACACACACACACACACACACACACACATATATATATATATATATATATATATATATATATATATATAGGGTGTTTGAAAACGACACTGACAAAGTTTAGGAGGCAATTCCCGACACCAAAATAAGACAAAAAGGGTAATCGGAGTAATTGGCTGCCGAAAACATGAGAAAATGAACTTTAAAGGTCTATAGCTCCAAAACTAAGGAACGTACCGTAGTCGGATCAAGACTTCACTTAAGAACTAATATTTGCACTATATAGAAAACATGTTTCAAAATCCAAAGGTATTCACGCAAAGATTTTTATAAGGTGTTTGGCCAGGGGCATGTAATTTAAATTATTCGCCAACAACCCCTATAAAAATTGTTGCAGAAGTAATGCAGGGCTCTAAAACTTGGATATTTGGATAGGGCAC
Source organism: Thermobia domestica (assembly GCF_964235325.1). Lineage (NCBI taxonomy): Eukaryota > Metazoa > Arthropoda > Insecta > Zygentoma > Lepismatidae > Thermobia > Thermobia domestica. Next base: position 275,803,384 of record NC_137458.1, on the reverse strand, counting down.
ATACTAATTCCTTAGTGAAGTCTTGACCCGACTACGGTACGACAAATAGTTTTGGAGCTATGGACCTTTAAAGTTCATTTTCTCATGTTTTCGGCAGCCAATTACTCCGAAAGGAATCATTTGTGCACCCAGGTTGGTCAATACTGTTTGTCTTATGTTGATGTCAAAAGTCACCCCCAGATGGTGTCGATGTTTTTAAACGCCATATACATATATATACTTTTTACACAATGCATAACTGAAACCTTCCAGTTGTACGTCACACGTTTATGCCAGCTAGGCAGAAGGTGCTGGTGATCATGAAAAATGAATGGAATGAATAAAGTGGAAGGAAATGGGAGAACTTCGAGAAAACCCACGCACAGGGTGTTTCCCTACCGCAAAGATCACTTGGCGCAAGCTGGATTGAACCAGGGACTACATGCACTGGATGTCAACGCTTTTCCACTGCGCCACCACGATTCCTTTACACAATACGTATAGTAAACCTGTATAGGATATTTTTGTTGTTAAATATAATATTTCCTACTGTCATTGTGTAGGCCCAATATTGACTTTAACTGCATATCTGTTTCCACCATGCGAATGATTAATTCAGAGTGTTATTTATACCTAACAATTTCATATGATAATCACTGCATATATAGACATCAGCCAATACATTATCTCCGTCTTTTTCACAACAAACCTCTTCTACATACTGTCCTAATTGTTGTTTTATTCTTTCAACACATGACACCATCCAACTTTTTAATACTGATATAAAAGAAAGCAGTTTGAGAAAATTGTCACAGTAAACATATGAGAGCTGAATAAAAATAATTCGTAACTGGCTTCAAGCATACAGGAACAACTGTTACGTTCATGGAACGTAATCATCTCAGACATATACCATCTTTTGCCACACGTGTTGAAGGTGTTGAACACAGCCTGTGCACCGATCTTCATCGATATCCCACAAAGATCACCATTTGGCACGGACAGTGGTGCTATTCTATTTTTTTAAAAAATCCGTTCTGTATATACCTATATATCTATATCTATATCTATATCTATATCTATATCTATCTATCTATCTATCTATCTATCTATCTATCTATATATATATATATATATATATATATATATATATATATATATATATATATATATATATATATATATATATAGAGAGAGAGAGAGAGAGAGAGAGTGAGAGAGTGTTTCAAGCCAATATCCAGCGAACTATGCATCAAATAAGAAATATGTTAACAGTCAATGTACAATACAAACGCCTCAAGAATTAGTCAAACATGAGGTCCTAATTTTGTAATAAGCTGTGTGGTATTTCACGATCTATCACTAGCCGTATGTTACCATTTGAAAATTCCACGTACACCCCTCCCTCCAGACTGGGGGTGGCGGGGAACCTCGTGTATAACCCATATTTTACGCCGTCTGTCTTGTACATAGACCCTTAACACTTTTCATTTTTGATGCATAGTTCGCGGGATATTGGCGTGCTACACTCAATTTGAACACTGCGCTTTGTATCTGAATGTGGGACCATTTTCGGCGGCCATTTTAGGGGCCGCGGTGGCTCAGTGGTAGAGCGTTCACCTCTGGTGCTAGGGGTCTCGGGTTCAAACCCTGCTCCCGCCAAGTGAACTTTGTGGTGGACAAACACCGTGTGCGTGGGTTTTCTCGGGGTTCTCCCGTTTCCTCCCACTTTCTTCATTCCACCATTTCATTCATTACTCATTATCACCGTCTCCTTTAGCCTAACCGGCATAACCGTGGGACGTAAAACTCAAAATTTCATTTCATTTTTCGGCGGCCATTTTTTAACAGGTTTGCTCGAAATCAAAACAAATTTTGTACTAAGTTGGTTTGCTTTCCACGATCTATCAAACAAGGTATCACTCGAACTATATTCCCATTTGCAATTTTCAAGTTGGTCCCGGGGCCCCATGACGGAGGCTCTAGGGACACCGGAACAATACCATTCCACGTTGCCTATGGCTTTTCCCTTTTTCACTTTTTGTTTTCCCGTTTTCTACCCAGCCGTTTCTGATTTATAAGTACTGGAAATTTTATCTGATATAGGACCATTTTGGGGGGCCATTTTGAAAACGATGCCCCATATCAAAACTTGTTTCCTACAGAAATTGTTCCCATTTTCCACGCTCTTTCGAACTAGGTATCACTCGACCTATGTTCCCATTTGAAAATTTCACGTTCACCTCCTCCCCCAACATGGGAGCGGAGGGAACCTCTTGGTTGACTCATTTTTAGACCTCTCTCTATTGTACATTGACTTCTAATATTTTTCTTATTCGATGTATAGTTCGCGAAATATTGGCAGGTAATACTTATTTTGACTGACCCTATATATATATATATATATATATATATATATATATATATATATATACAGGCGTGAATCCAAGGGGAGAGCTATAGGGGCTATAGCTCCCTATTCACACTCAGGTATGCACTGGATAAAATGGGCTTCAATCCTACTTTCTTTATACTGGATCGAGCGGCAAACTATGGTTTAGTCCCTCCCTTGATCATATTCTGAATCCGCGGCTGTATATATATATATATATATATATATATATATATATATATATACACTCACACACACACACATATATATATATATATATATATATATATATATATATATATATATATATATATATATATAGAGAGAGAGAGAGAGAGAGAGAGAGAGAAATAAATTGATAGGTAGATATACCTCTCCTAGGAAACAAACCATACAAGATAGACAAAAGCATTTTTTTTTCTGGTTACCACAACTGTCAAGTAGATATTTAATATAAATGGTTGTCAAAAAGTATTGGAAGGGTCTTAATCGAGCAATGGATCGACAGTTGTTAATAATATTATGAATGCGTTTTAAATATAAATAAACTTCACCATTACACTCATGTGGACCCAGTTCTCATTCTTGATATCTGATCATTTGAAATCAAGAAATAAACGCTTATAAGACTACCTTGTTCTGAGAGATCATATATTTAACCCTGTAACTGTAAGAATTTCCGAAGACAAGATAGTTAAATTTAATTTACTGTTTCTGGGCATAATGGTGAAAAATTTCCGTTATATCTAGGTATAACAAATAGTTCTGCGAACTCGAAATATTTTAACAACTGGTTTTAGCGAACCAGTGTGAATCGGCTGAATAGCACCACTGGGCACGAATGATGGCTTATCTTCTGCTGTAGTACTTTCCACGAAATGGTTCCGTTACTTTGGCGGAAAGGATATCAGAGAGTCCCTGAAAACATTGTTGTGCACTGCTCTTACGTGTCACCTCAATCTTGATCCATGCACTTTGTTTGTCTTTTTGAAACACATGGTGCTAGCACCTGCAGCTATGAATCTCTTGTAGAGCTGAGACAAAACTGTCTGACTTAAAAGTAATGTTATGATTACTTTTTACATAACCTAGGGTTTACAAAAACAGAAAATAAGGAAAACTATGTTCCAAAAGCGTTGAAAACAAAACGGGGCGTCACTCAAAAACGTTATTACAATATTAAAGTCCTTGGTTACTACTTGTACCGTGTTTACCACCCAATGAATGGACTCGGTTATCGTCACTGGGAAAGGAAGTAAAAAAATTCTCCCTTTATATTGTAATAAATGCAGGCTTTATAGTCTGTAAAAATATTAATGATACTAACATACTCGAAACGGGCTCGAACTTCCAATATATAAACATGGAAGCAATCCGAAAGATCCATAATGATACATGGTCTCAATAAATGATAAATAACAAAGGTTAAATTACTAGAATTTAATAACAATTTATACATCATAAATATCCGGAAATGCAAAGATCAAAGTAGAACATGCAAGGCAGTTGATAGTTAAATAGGATGTTCCAAAATCTTTAAGAACTCTACGTCACAATTATTTTCATAATTGAATCGGTAATTTGAGAAACACCTCATATCCAAAAAAGTAAACTTTCGGGAAATCTAAAAAAAAAAAAAAAAACAGTTTTTCCATAACTTAACATCATATATTTTTTGAAATTTTTTATGTTTCTACAGGGGTTTGGTAAGCTAATTCTACGAAAATAAAATTTTATTAATTTTATTTTGATATTTAAAAAAATTATAAACGTTGTTGGAGATGTGTTGTTTCTCAAGTGACTGACTAAACGATATGTTATCAGGTATGAAATAAAAGGTAAAACAATTCAAATTATTAATAAAAAACAGTATTTTGTTTTTCAGATAATGTATAAACATTTTCCAATCATTGTTTCTTAAAAGAGTTCAATGTCATCCATATCGATAGTCGGCCAGTCATAAATTTTTGAATAAAATTCACCAACAATGTCTGCAGGTATATAGGCTTCGACTTTCTTGAGATGATTGATTATGTTGATGTTGATAGGTACACACTTTTGGGGGTAGGCACTGATTTTTGTAAGCTCTGGTAAACCAGTACCCGGTTTTTTCAAGTCAAAAGTTTACTTTTCATTGAGTCCACCAATAAAGTTTTTTACTTTAACTTGGCCTACATGTTCATTAGAGTAATGAAACTCCATAAATGTTGAAATGTTTAATTTAATTTTGTTTTCGCTTGGGATGTTCCTTGCTTGAGTCTCCGTAGATATTACATTTTTTTTATAAAATTGACCAAACCGTGATTTAAAATCCTTCACTTTTTCACTTTCTACTATTTCCACCAGGAACTTGTCCTGAATAGCAGCAGAGTGCAGCATAAGTTCAGCATGCTGTTTTACTGTGTAAATCCTGTCAGTTGTTTTAATTTTTCGTTTGGTTACACTAAAGTTGGGTCACACGAAAGGTACGAATGACCTGGAATAGGAACATAATGATGAATACTGTCGAATCGGCCAGTTTCTATTAGGGCAAGAAAAAACCGCACAACCACGGTGTTTTTGTTTTATCCAGGTGTACCATCGGAAAAAACATGAAGATGCCTAACACCAGCATCAAGAACTTCATTGATATAATCAACTAAAAATGAACAAATTTCTTTTGGCCCCTTCTTAGCTAAGCCCTCATGATGTACATAAAACTTGACTTTATTGGTTGCAACATCATGAATATTAAAAACATTCACTGTCAACTGCCGTAGGTAAAATATTTCTTGAACTGGTATTTGAGAAAGTTGAAGGTTTTGCATAAAGTCCATGCAGATCCCACCTACTTTTTCATCCGTTAAACACTTTGGTCTAATATTTTCAATGGCTTTGAAAAACTTTTGTGATCTCTTTTATGCACAAGGAGTTCTGCAACATAAACTTTTAACTACATCATTTAAAGATGGACTTTTTATTTTGACAGACAGTTCCTCACATTTACAATAAGAATCAATCTGAGGCCTCCCAAAAGTTAGGTCAAAATGCTCATGAAATATTTTCAAATAAATCTTGTAAACAACACTCAAGTCTGGATGTTTTCCTTTGAAAAGTTGCCACATAATTCTTACATTAAGGTTAGCGGTCAAGTATTTGTAAGACCTGCTGGTGTAATGGGCTTCTTTCTGGGGAAAAGATGCTATGTAGTCGTCAATAGCCTTTATGATATGACCTGGCTTAGCGTTCCCTGGAGCATTTGTCATTTGAGAAACAACACATTTCCAGGAGATGAGGTGTTTCTCAAAGGAAAGGATATTTTCTAATGCGCCATCACCATGGTTACTAAGTGGAGGTGAGTTGTTCTATGCGTATTGGATGTGTCTAGCCTTCACCAACAATTTAGTATGTCTAACTCAATTTTGGCCAAAAATGGACATGAGGTGTTTCTCAAATGACTGATTCAATTATAAAATGATCTGAAAAGGAAATGCATAGATATATCGTCAACAAGAACAATCTTTTCTGAATAGAAAGGAAGTGAGATCATTTCTACGTGTAATTAGTAATTGGGTAATATTTATGAAATCATAAATTTCCAAATACCCAATTTGCACTCGTATCCGAACCATTTATCAAAGAACTGCAATTCCCAGAAATCCAATATGAATAGCTTATCTTTAAGCATAAGGCACCAAGGCATCACCCCATTTTCACTCATCACATCTTTACCGTAAACTTCACTCAACCGTAAGTTGTCAATGAATGTTAATCGATAAAGTGTTTTTCGCCAACAAAAGTCGTATGATAGACCTCACTTTACAATTGGCAGGATTTTCAATCGGAGCATTCATGTTTACTTTGTATTTTGAACAAGGCAGAAGCGATACGAACTTCACACGTCTAATGCTGGATGCACAATTAGCTGGTGGAAGTTCCTGCACAAAATGGCGGTGTCAGGCCCGCCCCTAGCACTACCCGGCCGAATAGAGAGTGACTTTTTGGATAGCCTTGTTATACATATGTATGTGTATGAGTCCAAGATAACATGATTTATCCTTGTGGCTACATGGTTGGCGTACGTGTCTTCGTAGTGGGAAATCCATGTTCAACTTCCTGTGGGAGCTCATGTTTTTGTATTCCACAGTGCTGAAAATGGATGTTAAACTTCGAAACATCCAACTAACCAATCATTTTTACTCCTTAGCTATAAAAGTTCAGCTCATATTGCGTTTTCTACTTACATTTGAAGTGAATGCAATTCGAATTCTACTGAAATAACATTTTCAGTATTGTCAAGGGAACCTACTATATTTAGTCTGCATCAAATGGGAAAAATGTAAGTTTACTCCCAAGTCATTGGCAAAGTTGCATTTAGAATTGGTTCATTCAACCCCTCTTCTAGCATCTAACGTCTCTTCTGAGTACATCACTGTGAAACATAGTGTATTCTTTGAAGTGAGATGAAAACAAGTTCTTGGGAAATATCCAAAGCAAATACCATTCCCCCGAGAATCGCACCTGGAAACTCCAAGATAGAAAAAGCAAGGTTTACCACTTAACCAATTAACACAGAATAATTATTAATTCATACAATCTATTCCTGATAATTGTCTGCTTGTACTTACAGACATTATTAAGTACATTTCTTGTTTAAATGACTGAATTCCCGAGTACTCCATTTTCCATTTATTGTATGCAAAATTCCAATTTGAAATGAAAATACTGCTTGAACTATTTTCATCTTTCAAGTAAGTTGTTCATAGTAGATTCTCATATACGCATTGAAAAACAAAAGAATTGCATAAAGAGCTCTCTTTTGACTATACATATAGTTAGCATACGTATGTTTAGCGCGGGACACGCAGCTTCGATTCCTGACAGACTCGTGCCTGTGTAGTTCGGATCCCATGTTGAATTCTAACTGTTCGGATCCCATGTTGAATGTTTGACATAGTTTTGCTGGTGAATGAGAAATTAAATTCTAACCATTCATCTTCCTCAAGAAGTAGGTAATTAATCGAATAGTGTACTAACGAAGACTCTTACTCCGAGCTTATTTTCCGCTGTGACTAAAATGTAAGTTATCGACACAACTTTGTCATGAAATAAGAAACCTCTTAAAAATAGCATTTAAAATTAAAACTTCTAATAGGTCTACACAAACTTGTTGAAATATCAAAATAACAAAACAATACAGTATCTACATTTAGAAAAAAGAAATTGAGGTCACGAAAACTCTTTACAAATAAGTGAAACAGAGAGCCTATAAAAGTAAAAGAGAGTAAAAGGAAAAGTATAGTATAATAAAAACAAAAACATACAAGAACTTAAAAGAAGCCCCAGAGAACCTTAGCTATTTCAATCCTGATAATAAATGAAAGAATACGTTCACAAATACAGAATTATAGTCTTTGAGATATGAAAGTTTCGTACTTTTCACAGGAATGTACAGGATGCTCAGTTGGAAGAATAATCTATAAATACAGACAGTTCTTGCCTAACATTAAATATAAAAGTCTGATACATGGTAGGTTTAAGAAAGGCATTTGAATTTGAACTTGAATTTTGATATGAACGTTTTCTATAAGTATGCAATTCAGGATTACTTTATCTCGACGATTAGTAAGCGTGGACATTTGCATATTGCCCAAAATAGGTTTCATTTAGTATTGCTTATATTTATTTTATTTATTTATTTATTTTTTTTGGATCAAATCTGATTGTCTGTGTGAGGTCGTTTGTTGGAGAAAATAGTTCCAAAGATTTGCAAGAGAGTCTTCCAGAGAGTCTCCAAGAGGGTCATCCACCATTGTGAGATTTCTGGCTGCTGTGTTAGGGTGCGCATTTCAACGAATACCAACATGTCCTGTCAAGCAGCAAACAAAGACGACACAGACTTATTACCGTAGTTCATGATATACCACTGTAATGACTGTAATGTATTCAGCGAAGACATGTTTGCTAAGTACATTCTGTAAGCATACACATTATAAACCTTTTTGAGCTAGTGCACATAAGAACACAACTCAGCAAAAAAGTGAAGAGCATAGTCGTTTATTGATGTAATTACAATAATAATATATGGTTACTTACTCAAATTAACTGAACCATTCTCGTTATTAAATTGAAACTACTTGATGATTGTACAGTCTTCCAAGGATGACACATAATCTTGTATACCTACTCATTAACTGCCACATCCATTGTCAATAGGCGATTGAAAAAGTGTAAACAATGACCGTCAGTGAATAATAATAGGAGTAAGTCGGATATTTTCATTTTGATCCTTACGTTAGTCTTCCACCCAACCACTAATATATTACTTTTATTTTTAGAACAATTACTATAATTATGTTGCTGAAGACATTCACGGAAATCCAGTACAACTTAACCTTTTCACTTCGTAAATCGACTTTTGTCGATGGAAAGAAAATTTCCCTAACCAGCGAATATCGGCTATATTCGTAGTCAATGTTTTAAAATTTTCTATCCGTATCTTGGGCTTGTGGAGAGTAGTCACCAAAGGTGTTCCGTGCAATTTTTTGATAAACAATTCAGTGTATCAGATCATTCAGTGTTCGACAATATACATCTGATATAATAGTTCATCCTGGTTTAAAAATTCTACAAGAATCACAAACCTTGATCCCAGAAAACAGTTGAACTGATTTTTTTAACCGATGATATTTGTTTGAATTTCTTTGCTTTAGGAAAACCAGAGCACTTCTCCTTCGGCTCATATCCAAAATTCCTTCAGTACGTGAGAAATGAAGCCATCCTCATCCTCCCGCCAGTTTACCAAAAATCATGTGCAGATCTTACTCTATTGTCATATTTTTGTGCTTCAAGGCCCATTGATGTCTTTTGTTTTCACAAATGGCAATAGCTTTCACGTAGCAACTGTTCACCAGGGTCCAGTTACTCTTAATCATTGCTGCTGCATAGTTCTAACTGAAATTTTTGTAGGGTGTCTATAATTAAAATCCAATTGGAGTTCCGGTGAAGAAAGATTCCTATATCTTTTACTATACACTATAGTAATATGATCTTCCGCACATACGAGACACTCCACTTCAGTTTCTTTTCACTTTCTTGACTGTTTGCTGCAAACGTTCGATGGAATCAATGACAGTACCTGGAAGCAATTTCAGTTTGAAAGCTATTTGGCGAATAGAAAAACCCGCATTATGAGGTACAAAGGCTCTAGCGCGGTCTCTTAACACTGCCCCTGTTTTCCAACTATCACAAGAACGAAGACTCAGAAAAGCCAAAATATCCACACAAATACTGTTCATCACGTTGCCACACTGTATCTTATAATATTGTTCATTACTAATGTAAAAATCTACATTATCTATCTCAAGTAAGGCATATTTACAACACATATCTTCTAACAGCTACTATGAAATAGTTAGTAACGTTTTACATAGTGTACTTTGATTGGACAAAGTCATTATTTCTTTATTTTGATCACATTCCAGTAATTCAATAATCTTTCTTTTCTAGTAGGTGTAAATATCGCTTACAAGAACGAGAGACATATATTATTCTACTAAAACATTGCAGAGGCTTACACCAAAATAATATTCTAAATTGGTAGAATTCCCTTTTGAAAACACATTGATTAGTTCATTGAAATGCATTTCAGTCGCCTCTCTGGATTTTTTTACTGGCAGTGATTTATATATGTGTGCATATATGTGAAACACCTCGATACTTACATTTTGAATTGAAAATGACCCATTGTAGTACAACATGTATAAATAATGAAATTTGACATTCTCATCTTTGGAAACAATGATGAAGTTAACTGCTTTATTCATGCTATAAAGAATTCGAAATATATTAGAAATGAACGACCCTTTACTGCATAAGATAATCTTTATTGGCTTTATGATCAGGTATAACAAATCAGATAAAGACTCCTAGCCAAGGTATCCACCATAACCTCCTAGTCCACCAAGGCGACTGTACACATGGACATTGGGGCCGATTCTTCTGACAATAGCGTTGAAACCATTGATTCCATCAGCTCCATAATTGACTTGTCTTAGACTGCCATCAGATTCAACCAAACTGTACTGGCCTCTGACCAAGTTACCATTACGTACTTCAGCTTGGCTTTTCTGATCACCAGTCAGAGCATCGGAAACAGCGTAGCCAAAGTTGTATTGCGGGTAAGACTGTAACGCAAATGATAGTTTATTAGTTGTATTTGTTACTTAAAGATTTGAACGTCATTGTGGAAAACGGGTTTATCCCATATTTACAACTTTATAAGAAAGAAATCAGTTCAAGTTTGAAACGCAGATAACAGTGCATGATTTTACAAATTTTTAATAGCAAATTACCAAGGTTTGACTTAGAGCAAAGCAAAGACAATAAATGGTGCCAATTTTCATCTAAGACATGAAAACCAATTTTTGAGGAGGCATGTGATATACCCTTATTCCATCATGTCCATAGTTCTTATGTGTATGTGTGTAATACTTTGGAGTAAATAGAATTTATATCTAACCGTAAGATATTTTACAGGCGTTGTGTAAATTGACATTTCTATAAAATAAACGATGGTAAAATGTTTAAGTTAAATTTATAATTCTTGCTGGAAATTTCTCTACTCTTTAATTAAATTTGTTAAAACATAAGCAAGTGAATAAAAATCCTGAAGCCAAAGACTTGGAATTAAGTTACATTCATTCATGCTATAGTTAGTATTTTCTATTAAATTCGAATGCAGGAAGAACAATATGAGTTATTAGAAATATAATTTTGCAGAGCAATGTACTTCATTTTCATCATTGTATACATGTTCTATTACCATTACTTTTACTTACGTAATAGTTAAGACCTCCGCCGATACCTCCGTAAGCTCCAATGCTTCCATAACCACCTAAAGCTCCAATGCCAATCACAGCATTGCTAGCGGCGATCAAAGCAGCAAAAGCTACGAGAACCTAAATAGAAATTAAGCAGCAATGAAGCTTTATTCTGGTATCTTGTAATTAGTAGAACAATCCAGATTATTCAATGTACTTATTTATAGAATTTTAATTCAATAATACTTTTAGAACTGGAAATTATTTTGTTCATATAGTCAACATCTATGTGTTGGAGTAACTGTACAAGTATAAAATAATAAATTAATAAATAAGAATAATCTAGAATTATTAGATACTTGTTTTAAGGAACTTAATGCTGATGAGGACTTAATCAAATAAATAAGTAAATATAAATTCCACAATTTTCACAGAGATATCTACAGTTATATAAACTTATTGTTCGGTATTGCCTCCGTGTTTAATTTCTTTTGCTTTTATCTAAATTACGTTTCAAATTTTGTTTTGAAAGACATTCGTTTTATCCAGATCTGCTCATGGATGTAAAGTGTTATTAAGAAAAGTCAATGAAAACAAAGTTACACTATGACACAGTGAATAGAAGGAAGGTAAACAATATTTGGAAAATTTTATTACAATACTAAAAAGAAAAAAATGAAATGAAATCTTTAAGTTTTACGTGCCACGATTATGCCGGTTGGGCTAAAGAAGAGGGTGATGATGAGAGATGAGTGAAATGGTGGAATGAACAAAGTGGTAGGAAACGGGGAGAACCCCGAGAAAACCCTCAAACACGGTGTTTGTCCACCACAAAGTCGATACGGCGTAAGCTGCGATCAAACCAGGGACCCCAAGCACCGGAGGTGAACGCTCTACCACTGAGCCACCGAGCTCCACATAGTAAAAAGAAGGAAATAATAATAATAATAATAATAATAATAATAATAATAATAATAATAATAAAGAAAATTGTTATAAATATGAATGGAGTCGTAAATTACAGCAATTTTTGATTGTTAAATTTGGGGTGCAAATTTTTAAAACTGTAATAATTAAAACTTACTTTGATAATTGTACAAGAATTCTGCTAATTAATAGAACTGTGACGATGAACGCAGTCAGTTGACGTCAAACGTAAGTTAAAGGAAATAAAACATAGAATGTAGCACAAAAATATGAGTTTATTCAATTCAGTAAGTAAATAATTAAGTTTTATTAACTTCGGAATATATAAGTGAAAACACGATGAAAAAGTTTCTAGTATGATCTTATGCAATTTAAAACCTTGAGCTGTTAACGATTGGTCAAACTTTATTAATGACACAATTGTCTGTTAGGTAAACAGTGTATTTACTAAGAAGATACATACTGGCACAATGTATCATAATTTTACAAAATTATAATACTTACATAATCAAAATGGATTATATGCACGAATTTTGATATAATACTTTATTGGTATTAAATGAAACGAAGTGGAGCATGAGTTCCAGGCTATCGAGTTTAGTGGTGTTCAATCGGGAGAGATATAGAAAACACTTCATACTTGAAGATGTAATGACTAAGAAACCCTTAATTGTATTTCTTTTTTCTTTTTTTTTTCATACTATCGTAGTCATAAAGTTTATAGTCAATTAAACCTGATGCTACTCACCTGCCACGAGTCCATTATTATTATTATTATTATTATTATTATTATTATTATTATTATTATTATTATTATTATTATTATTATTATTATTATTATTATTATATTTTTGATATTAGTTATTTCTTTATATTATTCTGTATGAATGGTGTGACAATGTCTTTAAACTTTGATTTAAATTCTATAATGTTCTTTTTTTGTAACCTTGTTCCTTCTTTCCAAAATTTGCCTAAATCCTAAGTGTTTTTGAAGGGGAATTTAAAGCTTTTGATAACTTAATCTTCTTTCCATATTTGATTGTCTCCTGTATTATTAGATAATAGCTTAGTTAGTTGAAGCAAGTTATACAACCTTTTGCTTATTAAGTCGTACCTATTTTAAAATTCAGTACTGAAAAAGATTACGGGAGCTATCGAAATGGTTAAGTATGTCTACGAGACTATAAATACCTAATTATTATTTTTATTTTTATCTTTTCTTTCAATAACTACGATGATAACGTTTGATCTTTAGCGACTTTTTATAACTCAATGCCGTGAAAAAGCAAATAATCAATAATGTTTTAAGTAATTTTTCAGTGGCCAGATGTAACTTTGGTTGATGCACAAGGGAACGAAATCCATGCAACTATGTAGTAATTTTAGTAGTTATTCGAGTTTATCTCTATGTAATTTAAACTTACAAATTATATAATCTACATTGTTGTCTTGGTTTCTTTACTACAGAGATACAAAGCAAACGAATATTCCAAAATTGAAATCTATGCAATACAAATCATTATCAGAAAAATAGAGTTACGATTCAACCTTAAATTAATACCAAACGATCAAGAATTTCATGAGATTCATAAGACGTAACTAATATATACAATTATGTGATCAGCTGTAGCGAAGTGATAGTACGCTCATCTTCCTGCATGGAGTTTCTAGTTCGATCCCGGCTATTGTCAAGTTTACTGGTGGACAAAATATCTTTGGCTTGTCTTTTCTCGGAGTTCTGCCATGTCCTCAGATTACTTCCATTTCGCCATTACGTTCAATTTCGTCATCACCCTCCTCGTTATCTATCGAACATAATTTTGATCGTATATGCAAGTACATTCAAGACAGAGATTCAAAATTTTAATTTATTTCAATGTCTATAGTATCTGATATATTTAGTCTAGTTAATGAAGTTGAGCATTGTGCTGCATATTTGTTGTCTTAAATAAATCATTTACGTGTATGCGTCAAGTTGTGTGTATATTCGAGACTAAGCTTATCTGGCAATCACTTGCCATCTTCTTCCTTGGAAAACAAATTCTGCGGGCACTTCTGCTCCCAATCCAAACATTTTGCAAAATGTTAAAACCGCAACTGACTGCTGACAAGATCAAAATAATAGTCTCTACATTGTAGTTTTATATTTCTAAAAGATAGTTTGAATAATTAGTTATAGAAAATCATTCAAAAGAATGGCATGCTCCTACACATGTATGCATTACACTTAAATATTTTTTTCTTATCAAAACAGTAAGCTGTACTCAACTGAAATAAGCTAAGAAAATGTCAGTTCAGAGAAGTCAATTAATGTGAAACCGGGGTATCACGTAAATGATGACTTACCTATATTACATTTTTCCACAACAAGGAAACGAATTCTTGTATGAAAGTAGTCAGTATTTTAGGTACTTCAAGTGCTTGTTTTACAGCATTTGCTGTTTGTGAACTATGCTGTAATATATAAAATAGAGATGCCGACAAGTATCTTATGAATTTCTTTGTTCTAATTAATTAATTAAGTTATCTTTTAGTAATTTCTCGATATAAACATAAAGTCACAATATACTTGTATGTATTTTACAAATGCGCCGGAAGAAAGAACTAGGAGTGTCATAGTCCACATATCGTAGTAATTGAAATTTTAAGAAAAGATGAATGTATATTTGAAAGTAGAAAAGACTTTAGGAGTAAAAGTTCATTTAATTTTATTTTAACACAGTTTTACACAGCCGCATTAGTAATTTGCATCCTGAGCATTATATTAACCTATAAATCTTAATAGGAATGTGGGAAATCTACCTACTAAGTATCATACCGATGATTACTTCCATACGAATACATAGAAACCAGACTATTCGTGTGCATATCTTGGGATGAACTGGATGTATCTATGAACTCGATTTCTAATTTCTCGGGCTCTACATCGTGGCAAAGATCGAAAGTAATGCATCAATTAGTTTTCGAAATTGTGTGTCCTCTGGACGAACAAGAACACGGACATTCATAAACCGAAGTGCTTAAAGAAGAACGCGACCTAACTATGCGAAAGGCAAGAAATATTTACATCTCTAACAGTATGTAATTTTGGAACTTGAGTAATTGATGTACGAGTCACCAACGTGGTTTTATTAACGTTGTCTAACATTTATTTCAGTGAGAGTCGTTAGTACGCTTGTTGATCCTTTTAAGGAAAGCCTATTAGAAATAAAATTCTACACGACTTTACAACTGATGTTTTCAATTGAAGCGATTTCACATAACAGATTTAAACATTCATTTAAGGCTAGTTGCGCCCTACCTATGTAAATATCATATTTTAAAATGTTATTAGACTAGGTGTTTAAGTTTAAAAATGAAAAAAAATGATTAACACAGAAAACGGGGTAAACCTGGAATAGAATTACCATAGTCAGGCCCTATATTTATAAGTTGAAGCTAATAATTCACCTCAAAATCTCAGATAAAACAACTGATTATGGGAATTAGAAGTGCAACGTAGTGCTTCCAAATCTCACGTATCCTGTTCCGTTAATCGTATATTTACGTCTACACGTATTGAATTATCAAATAGTCGTACACACTTTTAAGAATTAAGAATTACTTACTGCGAAGGTGTTCATGCTGTATAGTTGTTGACGGCTCTTGACGAACGCACAGTTCGTAAGTTCTGCTTATATTTATATGGAATCAAATACGGAAAAGAAATTAGATGGAAAGTTGAACAAGAAAGGCATTATGGACAATCATACTACCAATTATCGCACATCCTTCTAGTAAGCAAATACTTTAAATAGCATTCATTAATTAAATACTTCCAAGGAGATACCAAGAAATTTCCAACAAAGAAAGGTCACATTATGCGTTTATATATTTTTTATTATTCGAATTTTGGATTTATTTATAAACAAAGTCTATACATTTAATACAAAGTTTGATGAAATTATATATATTACATTTCATTTTCTCTTTTCATTTTAAGAACTGATGCTATAACCTTGTAGAAATATTTTTACGTTTACTGTAGATGTGATTTCATATTTCCTAACATCGTTGTGTGTCAGATTTAAGTTTGATTTCTATGTATGCTCTTTATCTTTAAGTTTCCATGCTTAATGCTTCTTCGTTCGATTGAAGTATTACGAGTAAACATCTGTAATGAAATGAAAACATAACATTATTGAAAGTTTAATTTTAATTTCTCATTAGGAAACTGTGTAACCATTAATAGCTGTTAATATATCGAAATAGAAGACTATAGGAGAGTTACTGGTAGACATAAAGACACAAAATACACACACAGATATGGAGCTATCTCGTAGCTACTTGGTTGGCTTATGGATCTTTAAAACGGTTGACCAAGGTTCTAATCTTAGCACGAGCTCATGTGGTTCGGATCTCAAGTTAAGGTATAGATTCAGGTCTTATGTTTCCTTACTTCTGGAAGGGACACTAGACCTTAATCAAATCCAACAGAAATAATTCTTTACATAAAAACCTTAACAATCATAAGACCAACACAAGAGCAGAAATAAGTCATTTTCGAGTTATAGCTCAGAGCAAATTTGCGTATCATAGTAAAAGGGTCAGTTTGAGAACAAAACGTCAGATCATTGTCGGGAGGAAAAGTTTAGTGCTGATTTTCAATCATAAATTACATTAGTGAAGGAATTGACATGGAACAGACAAACGCAATTGTAGGTAAGCTTGGGGGCGCGGTGGCTCAATGGTAGAGCGTTCACCTCCGGTGCTTGGGTCCCTGGTTAGATCCCAGCTCGCGCCATGTGGATTTTGTGGTGGACAAACACCATGCTCGTGGTTTTTCTCGGGGTTCTCCCGTTTTCTCCCACTTTGTTCATTCCACCATTTCACTCATTTCTCATCATCACCGTCTCTTTTAGCCTAACCGGCATAATCGTGTGACGTAAAACTTAAAAAGAAGAAAGAGATCATGGAGGTAAACTTAGAACAAATAAAAAATATGAAGCAAGAGCATTCTTGAGATTTTTTCGAGTAAATAGTGATAAAAGAGAAACTATAAACTGACATACGTCATTCACTTCTTCATGTTCCACAAACAGTGGCACTTAATAAAGTCGTAAGTTTAAAATAATTAATGACTGTTTCTTTCAGACTTTGATCCGATATTTCATTCTTGAATTACATTTTTTTTTTTTATTTTTGACAAATTTTCTGGGAGTTATATCTCTGAGACGAGACATTTGTGACCGATATTTTCAAACAGAGAGATTTACATGTACACTACCTGAAGGAGTTTGGTTTGTTTGTCGTGATGCTTTTCAATTTTGAAGCGGGAAGTTGTAATAAATTTTTATCACTTCCGGTTAAGCTTTGAGACGAAATGTACTCCTGAATCATTTAATCGACTGCAAAAAATAGTTTTCTGCCCATTTATTATAGTATTTGTTCTATAGTGACCAATATTAAAACAGAAAAGGATTGTTTTTTTTTTTTCACTGCAGGTATGAATAAAAGATAAAGGAACTTGATTACTAACTGTTGACTTTCTACATACTGGCGAAAATGAAGGGTAGTATATTAAGTAATACTTAAGATGATTTTATCTTGCAGACATAAACACTCCTCCACCCACATTGACACACACGAATAGACTATATATATATATATATATATATATATATATATATATATATATATATATATATATATATATATATATATATATATATATATATATATATATATATATATATATAGATAGATAGATAGATAGATATAGATATAGATACAGATATAGATATAGATATAGATATAGATATAGATATAGATATAGATATAGATATATAGATATATATATGATGGTAATTCAGACTCTTTAATAATAAAGGAAATATGTTTTCCTTAAAGGAATATTTCCAAAGTATGTTGTGTTATTTCTGAACACCTCATGTATCATCATCATCATCATAAGTTTTATACTTTTGTTGGCAGGTCTTATGTTACAAACTGAGAAGGTTTCATGCACTACTGTTGTAAACTAACGTCATCGTCTTAACATAGACTCCTGACTAAGGGGTGATCAGAGGACTGAGCTTGTAAGTCTGCTGTCAACCCCTCTGTTTACTTAGAAGGAAATACGTTCAAAAGATATGGCAAACTTAAGCAAGTTACCTTACCGTAAATATTTTCTAGCTCCAAACCCTCTGTTTTAGTGTTCTGACTCCACTCTTGTCTAGAGTAGTGCTCTCAACGGGTCGGGTTGGGTCGGGTTGAGGACCGACCCGACCCGACCCGTGACCCGAATTGTCTGACCCGACCCGATGACCCGACCCGACTGACCCGAACCGTGATCCGATCTGATTGACCTGACCCGATAACCCGACCCGAGCTGACCCGGTTGACCCGACCCGACAACTCGACCCGACAACCCGACCCGACAACCTGACCCGAGCTGACCCGATTGACCCGACCCGACAATCCGACCCGAGCTGACCCGACTAACCCGACCCGACAACCCGACCCGAGTAGCCTGGCCCGACAACCCGACCCGAGCAGCCTGACCCGACAACCCGAACCGAACTGACCCGACTGACCCGACCCGTTTGAGAGCACTATGGTCACGACACTGGGTGAACGCCAAAATGCACTCACATTGGGAAACTAGTTTTAAAAGCATAATTTTAGAAAAAAAAGCATAAAGCATAATTTAAAATGTATAGCACAATTCTTGGAATATTCTCTTTAACTGAAAGTTTAACATACTGTGTTAATATTTTTTAAAGCCAATATTTACAATGCAAAATCATTGAGAACATAACAATGCAACAATGAAAAGCTTATTTTCATTTCTGTAAACTTTTCGGTGTAATCCTTTGATGTGGAGAAAAGAAAAAAGTAAAAGAAGAAATTTTTCCGCCAACAATGAATAGTATGCAAGAACTACATTTTCTATTGTTACAGTGACGACGCCAGCTTTAAGTTCTTAGGGGGCAAAGGAGGGGAAGATACATTTTCGGGGGGCGGCTATTTGCCATACCAAAAATGATATATTTATTACGTTTGACTTATTTTACATTATATTGTGTATTTCGTTGCTGTTTTTATGTTAGATCTATATGATTATAAATTAACTTATTTCAAATAAAATTTGTAACTAACAAATAAGTAACGTCTGCACATGAAATATTTTTCAATGAAACTTTTGAAGCCTAAACATAAATTGAATTACTTTCGCGTATGCTACAAGTAACACATTCGTCTATATGCTACGTATCTCTTTCTCTCTCTCTCTCTCTCTCTCTCTCTCTATATATATATATATATATATATATATATATATATATATATATATATATATATATATAAACATCTCTCTGTATGTACAAATATCAATTTTCATATTAATAATGAAAATTCTTATTGTTTCTCAGGCCTCTGAAGTGATTATGTGTGCCCAAACAGATAATTTCACGAACATCCAGATCCTTACTGTTATAGCATTCTTGTTCCACCAAGGAAAGTCACCGAAGTAAATTAATTAGGAAATCAGTGAAACACCACGGGACTCTCCTCCGTTATATATAGTGGTGAAGAAGTAAGTGGCTTAGTATAAACGTAGCAATTTCTCAACAAATTATGCTTTACATCCAGGATGATTAAAAGCAATGACTCTTCCTGGAATCATGAATGCAATTTGTGACATTATTCTTGAAAACTGCAGCATTTCAGCCAGTGGTGGATATAGCCCGGGGCCGGAGGGCCTAGGCCACCCCTGTTTTTGTGTGACAAAAATAATTTAAGCTATTTATATTTATTATAGTCTGAGGTCTGCACCCCGCTTTCTCAGTTTTTACCTTCTCAGCAAAACTTGTGTCAAAGATTCTGGGCATTTCTTTGAAACTCGTCGGTAGCATAATTCAGAATGGCTTGGGTATGCGCAAGTTCTCGGCATAATGGGTTCCCAAAATATATGTCAGGAGAATAAAAGGGTAACGGCATTAAGGGAAGTATTCTTCCAATTTGACCGTAATGCTGATCAATTTCGCTGACGAATGGTAACCATAGATGAAATATGGTTGTAAAACTATGATCCTGAATCGGAACAACAGTCAATGGAGTAGTAGCACTCATTTCTCCATCGCCCCAAGAAGTTCAAGACACAGAAGTAGGTTGAGAAACTGTTTGGAACATTCTTCTGGTATAAGTATGGAGTGGTAGACTACCTCCTCAATGGTCAGATATTTAATCCAGAATCTCTACATTACTTACAAAACTGAAAGAAAAATTCGAAGTTCAACGCTGCAGAAAATGAAAAGAAAGGAATTCTGTTCCTTCAGGAGAATACACCTGTCCATCAAGCCCCTGCGAACATAACTGACATTGCATAATCTGGGATTTCAATGTCTAGATCATCATTCTTATTCCGCAGATTTAGCTCCGTCTAACTATTACGTGTACTTATATCCCAAACTTAAATAACACTTGAAAGACGCCATTTTAGATCTGATAGGGGTAGTGCTACGAACAATGGTGCGAGGAAATCTAGATTTTTTTAACCTTTCTGCAAAAGCTGGAGCACTGTACAAGGTAGTATATTGACTCTCGGGGGAAGAGAAGAAGAAGTAAAACTTCACCAATCCACGTGCACTCCTTCTGGGTTGGGCTACGAATTTTTCAGCAGTTCCTAGTCAATATGGTAGACGAGACGTCAGTACTTTGAAACAAAATAAGTAAAGGAGCACTAGTATAAACCAATTACTAACTAAAGATCAGCACTCTGACAATACATTTTATTGGAAATCAATTTCATTCCATAATTTTATTATTATCATTTGCAGGAAGGGGAAACACAACTCTTTTTATCTCCTTCAAAAAAATTAAGCCCTGGTAGTTGCAAACTAAGCTGTTATAAGCACATCCTCTGAATATTGGAAGCCGAGAATAATGTTTCAGAAAAAAGAAGTTTTAAATAGAACAAAATATGAAACTGAAAACTTCAAACCTGGACAAATACAAACAAGTTACGTAACTGGTTTTACCTTTCTTTTGTTTCCAATCGAAGTTGATCCAATGAGAAGAAAACAAGTCGACCAAATCTACTATTGTTCGCTAGGCACAATTATTAAAAATCATAAGAAAGAAGTATAACTAAAATTTACCTCAAAAGGGGCTAAATTAGAAAACAGAAATATGCGTGCATACCCAGACGCTCAAAGAAGAAAGCTTGAGGATTAATCTGCCACATAGTAAATTCATGGAAAGTAGACTACAATTTGTCAATGAGATTGGTTATAATACTGATATATAATACCACATGAAGAATGTTTAAAGATTGTACAAGTTTGGGGGGGGGCAGTCTAGGTGGCAGTCAGGGGGGGCAGTCTAGGTGGCAGTCAGGGGGGAAGAAGTAGCTACTAGAGGGGTGCTCGCCCCCTTGCCCCCTCTGGCGTCATCACTGTATTGTTATGTTTACTTTTTGAACTTAAGCACTTTCTGTACTTTTTGGTGGCATCTTTTACTTTCCCTTTCTGTATATATGTACCTGTAAGGCGCACACAAATGATAGAAAAAATTTATTCGACCAAAGCACATCTCTTTACAATGAATTAAGTAGAACGTTCATTAAATATGAGAGAAACTAGTTGCAAAAAAATATCAATAAATAGATCAAGATATTTAGAATATTTAATATATAATAAATATACATTATACACGATTAATGTAAAATAATCATTGAAATTAAGAATAAAGCATAATTAAAAAAAAAAACATAATTAAACAAGAAATAAAGCATAATGTGGGTTGCTCTAACAATTAAGTTGTATGAAGACGAGAAGAAAACGAAAGCTGATTCCTTAACGAATTTCGTTGATCTTCTTTGTGTTTACAAAAACGCATTCCTAGAACCTACAAGCTAGGTATCATCTCTGTGATTATATCAGTTTCTAGTGCTACATGTGAAAGGTCATTCTCTTCTTTGAAAAGATTAAAGACTTGTATACGCAATTCAATGACTCATGATAGGTTGAAAAACTTAGTGTTACTTTATATTGGGAAGAAAATTGCTAAATCGTTAGATCTTTAACAAGGTGTGGATATGTTTGCTGCTGCCCACACGAATAGAAAGATCCTCTTCAAGTAGAGGCATGAACCTATAAGTTATTTTCTTTACCTGTAAAAGTGTATTTGCTTCCACTTAAGTCAACCAGCTACACACATTTTAAACGCCATGATTAAATAACTATTTACTTATAATAGAAATCAATTGCATTAATGAATCCTAGTTGTTTGAGGTACTAAATTCTTATATTTTCACTGTTTTCCCAAGAGTAAAATCGTGAACAATAAAAATGAAAACATTCACCTTGAATACACACACACACACACACACACACACACATACACACACACACACATATATATATATATATATATATATATATATATATATATATATATATATATATATATATATTGATGTCCCCCTCAAAATCTCTTGGGCCTTTCATTGGCCCCCCGGAAAAAACTCTAGCTACGCTACTGGACACCATGCACCAGAGATGAATTCTCTACCACTGAGCCACCGCGGCCCTGCTTGGGCTTGGTCGTCCATATCCAATATCTCTTTTGGCGTTGCTTAAACAACTTCTAGTTTTGTTCTAAATCCAGACTCCATATTGGCGTAGATATTAATATTACAGTCGATTGGTAAAATCAATCTTCCACATTTAAAAATTAAAGTACACACAAGTAGAAAAATAAGCATTTATCATAAAAACACTAGCTGCAAGTGTTCAAAATAAAGTTATGGTTTCTATAAAATCAATTGAAAATTGCTATTTTTAATTAGGCAGCTAGTGAAAAACAGCAGCTTTCGACTCCAGCCGAGTTTAGACTGAACCTAAACTCAGTTGACCAAAGTGAACTGACCCGACTGACCCGACCCGATAACCCGACCCGAGTGACCCGACCCGAGCTGACCCGATTGACCCGACCCGACAACCCGACCCGAGCTGACCCGATTGACCCAACCCGACCCGATACCCGACCAGAGTTGACCCGACTCGACAACCCGACCCGAGCTGACCCGACTGACCCGACCCGAGTTGACCTGACCCGACCCGACCCGTTTGAGAGCACTAGTCTTGAGTAAGGAATTACCTGTTTCATACCACAAATCATCTATATATTCTATCACTATGTTTGTCGTTTTTCTCATATACATTCGATCATGATAACGCTTTGTAATATAAGGCATTGTTCTCTTGAGTTTCATCCAAAATTGTCTCTTCGAGTCTGCTATTCCTAACATTACTCATTCATAATCCTTGAGATGCAGGTAATTTTCAAATTCATGCTTACATCCATAAATCCTGTTTATTGTTTTCTATAGTTCAAGTTTCTGCCGCGTAGTATAAAATATTCTACAAAGATTTTCTGAGTATATATATCTTGAAGTTTTATTTAAGGATTTATCAAATAGACATTTTTGAAAATGTTTCTTTTCCCATTCTTAACCTTATTTTTCTGATATTTTGCGTTTTCAATTCACATCCTCATTAGTAATACTATCCGATATCAGAAAATAGTCACCAATTCTATATTCCCTCCTCCTCCTTCTATATTTGAAACATCTTCTTTTGTTCAATCATCACTCTGTACAACGTTCTAAAGTTTCTTTTCAATCCATTTTCTTTCCAGGCTTTCTTCTGGTTTTCTAACATCTTATGGATTTGCTTTTCGGATTACGTAACAAATTCCATATCATCTATAAATCGTACACACGTCATCATCAGACCTCTTACCTAAGAACTAACTTCATTATGGAGATCCTTCTTACTATCTGTTCCAGATATACAAAGTAGTAATGAACTATATTGACAAACTGTGAGATATGATTTCTCATACCTAAATAAGAAAATGTTCCTATGAACCTATGGAGAAAAGTATAAAATTTCAGAGGTAGGGCAGACCGAAAACAGGGAAGAGATAATCTCAACACACATGGTATTTCAATCACGAGAAACCATGGATTAGTGATTAATATCTACATAAAGGGAGTTAGGCATACATTATTCAAAAATGCATATTTCAGCAATTTGGAATGGGTAAGTAGGAGTTTCCCCATAGATCATAATTTGCAGTCATGGTTTCAACAAAATTCTAACAAGGTACATTCGCGAAGTGTCATTTAAGGATACGTGTAAATTTGATTCAAATGCAAAATTCTCCACCGTCCGTTGTGTACTGTACGAATTTTAGCGGCCCATACCAGTAATTTGCATATTTATGGACCTTCACATATCCAAAATTGAATCATACTTACTATAACGCTCGGACACAAAATTACTTTTAGTTTCTTTACATGTAACTGAACATGAATGTAGGCATATGTAAAACAAATTGGATAAAGTACTGGTTCTTTGACACATGCTACCTACTCAGGCGACCATCTTCAATCCGCCATATTGGATTCAATTTTCGTTATTTTTTAAAAATATAGAAATAGGTGCAAATGATACATCAAATTCATGTACAACTTTCTCGAAAATTCACTGGTATAGTGATTTTTACTGTAGCTTGTACCGTTTGGAAGGTATTATATGTTAAGTCTTCGTTCAGGCCCTTCGTGAATAGGCATTGCAGAGTAATATTAGTTACACATATATTTTTGATGTTGACAAATCAAAACAATTTCTAACTGGAAAAATCTTGTAGGTATAAATAAACTCTTTGCAACATTGGTGTCATAATCTTATTACATTTCTGTGAGTAATTGTTATTACTTCCATTATACTATAAAAGGAAGTATTATATTACGGTCAAAATATAAATCCAGATACTACCAGATTTGGGTGAAGACCTATAATTTCTGTACAGACATTTCCCTATGTATGTTCAGAAAATATTTCTCCAACCATGAATCACGTAAAATATTACATATACACACAGGGCCCTGCACAACTTTATATTTTCTTCATTATGCGTAAAGTGGCTGACATTTAACATGCAATACCTTCCAAACGGTACAAGTTACGGTAAAACTCACTACACCACTAAATTTCCGAGATAGTTTTACATAAATTTGGTGTATCACTTGCACTTATTCTCATTTGAGAAACCGAAATTTGAATCCAATATGACGAATTCAAGATGGCGGCCGGAGTGGGTAAGATGTGTCAGAGAAGCAATATGTGATACAATTTGTTTAGCATATTCAGACACTCATGTCCAGTTACATCTATAGAAACTAAAAGTAATTTTGAGTCCGAGCATTATAGTAGTGTATGATTTAATTCAGGATATATAAGGGCCATAAATATCCAAATTACCGGTATGAGCCGCTAAAATTAGTACAATGAACTATGTGCCGCGGAGAAATTTGCATTTGAATCAATTTTACAGTAATCCCGAGGGGACACTTCGTGAATGTACCTTGTTAGAATGCTTTGACTTAAAGGTGGGACCAAACCATAGATCAGCTGATCTTTCTGAAACATGCACCCATTGGTTCTAGCTAGTGGTGTATTAAGATTTGTTTCTTTGTATATTAACCTATTGTAGCTTAGTAACCTAGGTGCTATATATCTCTATATATTTCTTATCTGTCCAGCCAACCTCACAATACGGAGAAAAACCGATGGTCTAGAAAGATTTAAAAAAAATAACAGAAAAAACAAAAGAATTCCGTGTCTGCTATCAATTGCTTGGTTTATAGTTCTGTTTATATTAGTGACACAAATCGGTGCCGCAACTTATTTGCTGTGTATGAATTGCCTCTAACTGTGGGTTATATAAATTTTTGCTAATACGTTATAATTAAAATAATAAAAGAAAACGGTTGCATGTTTACTTTATTTACTGAAATACAGGATCTGTATTTTAAGTAATGCGAATAAATCTTTAAAAAAATTAATTATAGATATCGCTAACAACTTTTAGTAGTCTTCAAAGTATGCTCCTTGAGCGTCAACACACTTCTGCAGGCGAGGTTCTCATGCTTCGTACGCTCCCTGAAAGTCAGCAATTGGAACAGCCTTCAGAGCATGCGTGCAAGCCTCTTTGACAGCATACAGGGTTCTGTGCTGATGTCCTTTGAGGGCTTGTCTCACTCTGGGAAAGAGGAGAAAGTCTACTGGGGCAATGTCGGGGCAGTAAGAAGGCTGAGGAATCGTTGCGATCCCAAGTTTCGTCAGGTATTCTGTAACCACGAAGCTGGTGTGACATGATGCATTGTCATGATGAAGCTTCCAATCGGCGGCAATTTCTGGTAGCACTAGGTTGCTGTTTCTTCAATCTTTTTAACACTTTCAAGTACAAGGTGCCATTGACTGTCTGTCCTTCAGATACAAATTACGAGTGGACCACACCATTCTTGTCAAAGAACACAATCAGCAATGCTTTCTGAATTTGGACGTACGAGTTTTATCTTGTCGAGACCACTGCGACATTGTGCTCTACTGTTTTGTTTCGGGATCGTACTCTAAGATCAACTTTCGTCTCCGGCAATGACACTGTCTTAAAACTTAGAATTTTGTTCAATGCGTTCCAAAAGATCCTTCAAAATTGCCTTAAGGTGTTGCATTTCATCTTTCGTCAAAACTTGCTGGACCAGCTTGGCCCGAATCTTCCTTATCTCAAGATCCTCGGTGATGATTTTGTGAATAACCATTTTATCCGCGATAAAACGAACAATTAAACGCCGATCCGACTTCAGGAAATCTTGCACACGGTCTCCGGTTCACGGGCGACCTGATCGAGGTTCGTCCTCCAAGCTCTCCCAACTTTCCTTTAACGTTTTGGGCTACCTAAAAACCAGCTTCTGACAAACGTTCACTGCCGTCGATTGCCGAATCATTTCCAGCGTTGGTGCACCAGAGTTTCCAAGGCGAACTCAAAATTTGATTGCGTAACGCTGTCCAATGCTTTGCTGCATTTTGCTCTCGCACACCTCCACTACGCGCGTAATCATGCCTCAACGAAAGCAAGTAGGCAACTACCGCTTATAGCGTTTTCAAGGTCGACTCCACTATTGACCCCCACTATCGACTCCAATCAGTTCCAGCGCGCTCTGACGTATAGTCGGGTCAGAACAAAAATATTCTCATTACTTAAAATAGAGACCTTGTACTTTTGTTTTGTTGTTCATAGTGTATGTTGACTTCACTGGTGTTAAAACATGAAAGAGAACCACTTATACTCATGCCACTAACCAAATATATTGTTTAAAACAGTGATAATGAGTACTAAATTACAAAAATTTGTTAAACTTGGATTTGATGCTCACCACCCTTGAACTCAACCACAAACCTGATCTTTTAATGTTCATTTTTTCTTCTGTTTAAAAAGGGAAGAAAGAAACGTATTTCCACAAAACATTTTCAACATATATATATATATATATATATATATATATATATATATATATATATATATATATATATATATATATATATATATATGTTGAAAATGTTTTGTGGAAATACGTGGCAGTCATAAACAGTGTATGTAAGAATGTAAGACGTTCTGTTTCATTTAGAATAAAAGACAGTTGTAAATAGGTATATAATAAATGAAGAATTCTTTTATTGCGTCAAGGAAAACGGATCTTTATTTTTTATTATTATTTAGGTACAACAAATCAGAGAGAGACATTTAGCCAAGGTATCCGCCATAACCTCCTAGACCACCAAGGCGACTGTATACATGGACGTTGGGGCCGATTCTCCTGACAATAGCGTTGAAACCATTGATTCCATCAGCTCCATAACTCACTTGTCTTAGACTGCCATCAGATTCAACCAAACTGTACTGGCCTCTGACCAAGTTACCATTACGTACTTCAGCTTGGCTTTTCTGGTCTCCAGTCAGAGCATCGGAAACAGCGTAACCAAAATTGTAACGTGGATAAGACTGAAAAATAAATTACAGCTAATATATGTATTTGTTACACAAATATTCTGGTGGAAGAAGGACGTATCCCACTTTAAACTTATTACATTGTGAAGGAAAATCAGTTCAAATTCGCAAGTTACTTAGGTACCTACGCAAGGATCCTACTAATTGTAGATATCAAATCAGACAAGGCTTTACTTAGTTCAGATCAATTAAGACTAGAAACAAAACACGGTATCAGATTTTATATAATGCATACGAATCAAGTTTTGAGGAAATCTGAAATATTACCTTATTGCACCAGGCCATTCAATTTGTAGAGTATTCACATTTCTTTTTGTAATAATTCAGATTAAAAAATATATTTAACCGTAAGATTTTCTAGAGGCGTTTCGTAAATTGAAATGTAGGTGAAATGATGTACTTTAAATTATTTAAGTTATATATATTCTGGAAATTTCTTTGGTAATTTCTTTAAAAAATTGTATACAATTCCTGGAAATTTCTTTGAAAAATTAATTAAATTTGTTAAAACATATAAGCTAATGAATAAGAATCTTTACACAGGAAAGTTTAATATTATTTACACTGATTCATACATGTGATTAGTATTTTCTATTAAATTCGAATACAAGAAGAAAAATATAATTTAATTGAAAGTGTATTTAGCAGACCAATATATTTTATATAATTACTATTACTTACGTAATAGTTCAATCCTCCTCCGATGCCTCCGTAAGCTCCAATGCCTCCATAACCACCTAAAGCTCCAATGCCAATCACAGCATTGCTAGCGGCGATCAAGGCAGCAAAAGCTACGAGAATCTGAAATTAAATTAAATAGCAACAGAGTTTTATTGTGATATCTTCATATTCGTAGAAACATTAAGATTCTACATTGTATAGATTTTTAAATTTGTAATTGAATAATACTTGTGGAATTGCAAGTTATTTGGTTACAACTCTACCTCTATAAAATAATCAGAAAGGAGAAGAATTTAGAAAATAAAATGAAATTTTTAAGTTTTACATCGCAAGATTGTGCAGGCTAGGGTAAAGGAGACGTATGGACAAAGAAAGTTGAAGGGAATGGGATTACCCGAGTAATCCCACGCAAATGCTGTTTGTGGACCACAAGGTCCGCTTGGCACGAGCTGGGATCAAACCAGGAACTCCACACACTAGAGGCGAACACTATTAGTCTACTAATCCATCGCGACCCCCCAGAATAATTTTGAAGATTTGGAGGAGATCTTAAGGAAAGTAATAATGACCTTATAAATTGATAAAAAAATATCTGTTTATAAAAAGTATAAATAACATAACGTATAAATAATTATCAACAAATATATAAATTTAAGAAAATTTTTAAATATATATCTGTAATTAAATAATATAAGTTTTGGCATTCTATTAGCCTTTTATTTATTTTATTTTATTTGATATTTCAAATTTTGTTTGAAAAGGTATAAGTTATATGCATATCTACTCTTTCATATGAAACAACCATGTGCAACAGCCGGCTCCTGGACCAGCCCCAGATTAATGAACCTTTTCATCCGGCCAGCCTGATCCCTTATTGAAAATATAATTCTTACTTAATCTTAAACTGAATTGACAATATTTACAGCATCTTGGAAAATACCATCCGTGTTGGAACATCCAGTATACCACGGAAAATGGAGAGATTTTTTCAGAGTATGAAGAATCAAATTGTTCACTAAAATGATCAATAAATTGATGTTTTATGCCTTTCTTTAGTAAATAAATATGTTGGTCGCCGTTATAAGAGATTTTCTGTTCCTGTGATGTTAGTGCACGATGCACGAGTTTCTCCACTAATTATGGCTATTTCATTCTCGCGGAAATGTTATACATTGTCTTATATGGCTCTCGACACCAGTAAGTTCTCTTTGATTGTGCCACTCACTGATCTAACTTGTCCATACATGTTATAAAAAGTTATTAAGAAAAGCAATAGAAATAAAATTACGTGATAACAAATTGAACAGAGGAAAAGGTTTTAAAGTAAGTTGTAAATAGAATACTGCAGCTGATTAAATAAATTAAAACTTTGATTAAATACATACAATCACAATTATGTTCGAAGGATAAAGAAGATGATTACGCAAAGAAAATAATGCTAGAAAACGGGAAAATTCAAAAAAAGAAAGAAAAATAATAATATTTTGTCCACCATCCCGCTTGGCAATGTTGATCGCTGGATGTCAATTTAATATCCAATTGTAACTCTATTTTTCCAATAATGATTGGTTTCATACAGATCTCAATGTTAAAGTATTTTCCGTTGCGTTTTATCTTTGTTGATGCAGTGAATAAACTAAAACGTTAGATAACATAATTTTCAAGTGCACATTGTGCACATTTTATCGCAATAGTAATAACAACAAGAGAATAATAATAATAATAATAATAATAATAATAATAATAATAATAATAATAATAATAATAAAGAAACGGTTGTATTATAAGTTTGAATGAAACAGTAAATTATAAGGATATTTGATTTTTAAATTTGAAATGAAAATTTATAGAATTGTAATAAATAAATGATGCTAAATAATTGTACAACAATTCAGTAACGTACGTTAATACATTTCTGACGTTGAGCGCAGTCAGTGCGTGTGAAACATATGTTAAAATAAATAAAACAGAATTATTAGCAAAAAATCAGTTTATTTAATTAAAGTATTAAATAACTGAATTTTAATTAACATTGGAAAATTTAATGAAAAAGATCTTGTTTACAAATGACGGATAGAATCTACTATAACCTTATCCGATTTAAACTTTGCGCAAATAACGATTGGTCAAACTTTTATTATTGAAACTGTTGGATATTAGGTAAACGTGTGTTTACTAAGAACATGTATACTGCTATAATACATTAACATTTGATACAACTGTAATATATATGTAGTCGACATGGATTATATTTACGATTTTGATATAATGCCTTGTTGGTGTTAAATAAAATGAAAGGAGTGTGAGTTCTACGGCAACGAACTTAGTAGTGTTCAATCGAGAGAAATATACATGTAGAAGTTTAGAATGAGGAACTTTTTAATCGAATTACATTTTGTTACATACTGCCATCAAGGGCACCGATTTCTCTGTAAATTTGGGGGAAGGGTATTCAGATTCAGAAGGCATATATGAGGATTTTAAGACAAATTGCATTCATATTATGCCAAATATTATATATTCCTAAATACAATAAGGGGGTCGACATCAGCTTTGGGGGGGCGGGTCCCCTCCCCCCCAGGATCGGCGCCCTTGACTGTCATAATCATAAAACTTATAGCTCAATTAAACCTCTTGCTGTTAACCTGATTCCATTCTATTATTATTATTATTATTATTATTATTATTATTATTATTATTATTTGTACCTTTTGTTTCGAATGTTCCTACCCTGAAATGTTCAATTTATAAAACTATGGATACAGCCAATAAGTATTACTATGCTATAGATATCTTTCAAGGTAATTGTGTTAAAATCCTTTCACAATTAATTAAAATTCTAAAGGATATATAAATTTTTTCTCCTTAACTTGTAAGGTGCCATTTGAGAATTTTTTAAGGTTTTTTAAGGTTTTCTAGGTTGTTTTTCTTACTCTCTTTCAACTTTCTTTCTCTTTTCCTGTCATCTTTTTCTCTTTTATCCTTGCTTCTTTTTTGGATACTACACTTCTTTTTTTCTTTCTTTATTTTGGTTATGAGTTTTACATGCCATATGCTTATTTTGTATTCTTTGTCTTTTCAGTGAGTGTATTTTAATTATGGTGTTAATTGATTTGAAAATTATGCTTACATTCTTTTTATGATTTTCATGTATTTTCATTTGTAACTTTATGATTATATGTATGTTCCGTTTTAATATGTTATATCCTTTTTTCCTATTGTAAAATCATATCAACATGTTATTATTTTAGTCTCATGACTGGGTGTACTTTGTTTTAGATGTACTTGGGATGATAATTATGTTTATTTGTTTTTTCATTATGATTTTCATGCTATGTTTATCTGTAATACCCATTGCATGTTTTTTTGCATGTTTCATTTTTATGTTCTGATTAAATGTAAGCTCCCTAGGGCACTTTGTGGCTGTAGCTGTTTGTCTCTAATAAACATTTATTAAATATTATTATTATTATTATTATTATTATTATTATTATTATTATTATTATTATTATTATTATTATTATTATTATTATTATTATTATTATTATTATTATTATATTAGAAACTACTAACTTATATCTTTTTATTTTCTTAACGTCTACGTATATCATTCTAAATGAATGGTGTGACAATACATGTAAACTTCGATTTAACTTCTACAATGTTCTTTCCTTGCTTGTAATCTCTGAAATTGAGAAAACTATTCAATTTAAAGACGTAGACTAGAGTCCAAACTTCACCTAAATTCTAAAGTTTTTTGATAAATTAATTTTCTTTCCATATATGATTGTCTCCTTTATTATTAGATAATAGTGTAATTAGTTGAAACGAGTTATTTATGCCCTCATGTTCGGTTTAAGCCTTGCCTACTTTCAAAATATAGTACTGACGACGGTAATTGGAGCTATCAAAACGGTAAGTATGTTTACAATGCTATAAATACCTGAATTTCTTCTTTTCTTCACAATTTCGAAAATGTCAATTGGTCATTACTGAATTTTTCTGTATGTCAATGCCGTGAAAGTAGAAATAATCAATAATGTTTCTAAAAATATTTCAGAGGCATGGTGTAAGTTTTAATTCATGTATAAGAGATCGAATTCCATGTAACTATGTAGTAATTTTAGAAATTTTTCACGTTTATCTTCATACAATGTGCACTTGAAGATTATGTAATCTATTATTTTAGTTTATTCACTGCATCAACAGAGACACAACACAACGGAAAGTACTTTAACATTGAAAACTGTACGAGACCAATCATTATTGGAAAAATAGAATTACAATTGGATATTAAATTGACATCCAACGATGAACATTGCCAAGCGGGATGGTCGACAAAATATTATTATTATTATTATTATTATTATTTTGAGTTTTCTCGTTCAATAGCATTATTTTCTTTGCGCAATCATCTACTTTATCCTCCGAACATAATTGTGATTGTATTTACTTAATCAAAGTTTTAATTTATTTAAACAGCTACAGTATTTGATATATTTTGTGTAGTTAATGAAGTTATGCAACATGCGTAAATAATTGTTGTTTTGCATAAATTATCATTTCTACGTATGCACTACAGTGTGTGCAAACTCGAGACTAATCTTGTGTGACGCTCATTCGCCATCCTTTCCCTTGTAAAATAGATTCTGCGAGCTTGATGCCCTAGACCAAATATTTTTCAAAGATGTTAAAACCAGAACTGTCTGACAAGATCAAAAAGTTAGTAATTTTAGTAAATAGTACTTCGATATCTTTAAAAGATTCAAAAAGAAAAACGGGTAAAGCTTTTCATACTTAGTATTAAAAATAATTTAACAGAATGTAATATTTCTACATGTGTGTGCATCAGAGACAAACATTTTTTTCCACACATAGAAGAGTCAAAACAGTAAACTTACGCAGCTGAAGTAAGCTAGGATACTGCTGGTTTAATGAAGTCAATTAATGTAAAACTTTAATTCTTATATCACGGGAAGCATGGCTTATCTATGCTACATCTTTCCACGGAAAGGAAACGAATAATTAGCCTAACCAATTCCTTTTATGAACGTACCAAGTATTTTATTTACCTTCTCCGACTGTTTGACAATATTTTTACGTTCACTAACTAGTCAGCTTTCTATAAATTACAGATGTATGAGTATATTTATTATAATTAGCTTAATTATATATTATAGTAAGTTCCTATAAAGCTATAGTATACTCGTATGTATTTTAGAGAAGTGCCAAACAAGACACATAGTAGTATCACAGTGCACATAACGTACAAATTGAAGTTTAGAAAGAAGACATGGCTGCATACTTGAAAGTAAAAAATTCTTACGTCTTTAGAGTAGTCGAGTAAAAGTCATTTGGTTTCATTTTAGGTTTGTATTCCACGGAAACATTAGTAATTTGCGTACAACTAGTATTGCGGTAAGACTATCTACCAAGGAATGTATCAGTCTTTGCTTCTATACGAACACCGGGAAAAATCCGTTCACCGAACAGCTGTATATTGTACAAATATACGGTATCCTCTTGCTTACTATAGAACTCAGTACGGAGCATACATTATCCGTATGCTACATAGTCACTGCTCTTAGGTGTTACATCATGCCGTTGCAGGATGTCTGACATCTAAAGTTTTCCGTATATCACATGCATATACTTATGTTACCTTCGTCAGCTATGTGTTATATCCGTCCATTTGTATGTGAGATCCTGTGAGATCCTACATTGTTTCATACGGAAGTACGTATAGATGGAACACTTATACAGAAAGTATTATAAAACATGCGTTTTCAGTTATACGTTTGTTGTACGTTAAGTTCAAAAACTACAGGAATTACGCATGTAACATATCTTTTTAAGTACGCCACCTACAATTTTTTTCTCAGTGAATACATAGGGAAATGTTATTGATCATCCGTATCTTGAGATGATCTGGATAGATTATCGAACTCGATTCCTAACCTTTGAAGCTCTGTAGTGTGGCCTAGATTGATGATCCATCTAGTAGATCTTGAAATTTGGTGTCGTCCGAACGGATTTTCAATGTGTGTAACTAAAGTGTCAGTTTGCAGTGATGTCTAATTAACAATGCGTAACATTTGATTTAGAAACAGTCGTTACTTCACATCTTGTTCCTTTAAAGAAATGCCTTTTTGTGCTAGAATAAAACACTGCACAACTTTAGAACTGATGTTTTCAATTGAAGCTGTGTCATGCAACACGTTTAAAAATTTATGTAAGGCTAGTTGCACATTATGTATGCAAATTTTGAAATGCTATGTTTATAACTTAATAAAAAACGAAGCTTAAGTAAAAAAAAGAAAGAAAGAAAAGTTTTAACACTCGAAATGGGGGGAAAGATTGAATACAATTACCACAACCAGAGCCAATATTTATAGGTTGAATCTAAGAATTCATCTTAAACCTACAGATAAGAAAACTAGCTTTCGGAATTAAAACTCTAAAGTCCTACTTCCTCAAGAATACGAGGACTGTTATGTATCTCTGCTCTGTTAGTCGTAAGCTTAACTTATTCCACCTGCACATATTGAATTATCTATTATTAGCATAAAATGTTTAGAGAATTAAGAATGACTTACTGCGAAGGTGTTCATGTTGTATAGTTGTTGATGGCTCTTGACGAATGTACTGTTCTTAAGTCCTGCTGATATTTATATGGAATCAAGTACGGAAAAGAAATTAGATGGAAAGTTATAAAACAAAAGGAACTATGGACAATCATATTGCCAATTATTCTACATCCTCTTAGTGAGCAAATATTTTAATACTTTTTTATTAATTGAATCCTTCCAAGGAGATCCCATGAAAGTTCTCACCTTAAAGGTCATATTATGCGTATATGTATTTTTTGATTGTTCAAGTATTCGCTTGTTTTACATATAATACTCATATTTAGTAAAACATATTATATTTACAATGTTTTTTTGTAAAGAACTGAATTCAATATCTTGCATAGAACATTAGTATGTTGACTGAAAGAATGGTTTGATAATTCTTTGATGCTTTGTTTGGATGATTGAACATCGTTGGGTAAGATTGATTTCCACGTAATGTGCTTTAATGTTAAGAGTGAGTATCTGTGATGAAATGAAAATGCAATGCTTGGAATTTAGGTTTAGCGTCTCATTGTGAAGTCTTTTAACCATAAATAGCCGTTAATATGTCCAAAATTAGAGACCATAGAAGAGTAATTTGAGGAGATAGATACACAATACACACATAAAAATGAAACCATTTCGAGTGTATACGGTAACAGTATGTAACTTCAAAGCGGGAGACTCGAGTGCGATTCCTAGTGGGAGCATATGTGGTTTGGATTCCACGTTAAGCTGTAGGTTCAGTTCGGGAACAAAGTGTTAGTTCAAGGTAGAGTAGAAGAGTTGAATGATTATTTTCAGTCCTAAATCACAACTCTCTAATCCATTTTGTTCACGGACATGGAATTATTGTACACCGCAACAATTCTCTACTCCATTCTGGCCATGTATCCGGAATTAATGTGTACTGTAAACTATTCCCTATTCCATTCTATTCATTAATCCAGCACTACTTGTATACTGATGCAAGCTATTCTCACCTCCATTTTATTCAATTATCTAGGAGTACTTGTTCGGTCCAAGCAATTTTCTATTCCACTACAGACATGATCAAAGAATAATGTCAGTGTTCTACTCCATTTACTCTTGATCTAGGTCTACCTGTATAATGTAATAAATTCTCTTCTCCATCCTATTAATGGATCTAAATTTAGTAGAAACTAACTCTACTATTTAAGAAAATACGTGTGAAATTAAATTGTGTACTCTTGTAGAAGAAAATAGGGTACTAAAACTGGTTTCCTTACAGTCTCAATTGTGATTAATAGGAATTTGTGCTTACATTGAACCATAGTGTGAATCCGTTTATACGTTATGGTGGAAGAGTTTGCAATTCAATTCAATAAACATATTTTTGTCCAGGCTTATGTAGTCTTCATGCTGATGAGACAAAATAATCAAAACTACAACTTTCGAGATACGATGGTATTTTTACAGATTAAACAATTAAATGAAACATGATTTAAATTTCGTGTCACGTGTCTGAGTTTTCTCTTTAGAGTATAGGACGCTTCGGTTACAAGCAGTGATAGTACGGGACATGAACATAGAAGAGAGACTCGAAAATTTTCGGAGTGCTTATCAATGCACTTTCAAATCCACAACTACCATTGTCATTATCAGCATTTCTCTAGTTCTTTCTCCCATCTCACCAAACGTCTTTCTTTCTCTCTGTAGTAGCTTTCACCATGCAAGTTCAACGTCAAACATCAGTCAGATGGAAGTAAATATTCTACTCCGGGAAGTAGCTTGTAAGTCTCGTTTCAATTATAAAACAAAAATTTTGAGTTTTAAGTCTCAGCCAATTATAACACAAGTAGCATTGTTAAAGTGTGCACCACGAGAAAAAGTTTGATTTTCTCACTTTGCACAACGTGAAAATTGAAGTTTAACTTTTTCAATGGATTATGAATGCATTTGCTCTCACCATCCATTCACAATTTAAAAATATTGATGATGCCTTAAAAACTATTTTTTTTTACATATATATATATTTCAGAATTACTAACGACATGATATTTGCTCAGTTCGTATTCAAACCGGAAGTGGTACGGTTTTACTTGGGGAATAAGAATGGAAATGGACTATATTTGTCGGACATTTATTGATCGCCGTAAACGGTTTCTCGCTATCCATTACCGATTTTACTCTATAGCAACGTTAACACCAGAAGACTTCTATCCCTTCGGGTTTGAATAGATTGTTAAGAGGAAAAATGGTAAATTAATTTAAAATGGAAAATCCAATTCAGCCTTGGTGCATAAAATAAACTATAAGATTCACAAACATAAACAGTATTATAAACATATTTTTATAATTCAACTTTGAAAAGAATCGAAAATTTTCAGTGGATATGATGTTAACCATCACAAATTGAAATGAACTCGTACCGTAAACTGGGTATACTTTGGCCCTTTAAAGGCAACTTTGACCCAAATCAAAAGAAAGATTTCATTTCTTTCTACTTGATTAATATGGTTTATATCAGTAAGAAAAGTTGTGGATCGAAGTATTACAACATTGAGAACACATGAATATTGGCGCTAGTGACTTGTTTCCAGAACTTGGGAAGCAAAATGCTAGCAATTGTTAGCAAGTAAATATTTTTCAAGTTCCACAGCTTTTGTTCATTGCATTAAAGTAACACATCCTGAATTTATAACTATGAAGAATATA
Source organism: Thermobia domestica (assembly GCF_964235325.1). Lineage (NCBI taxonomy): Eukaryota > Metazoa > Arthropoda > Insecta > Zygentoma > Lepismatidae > Thermobia > Thermobia domestica. The sequence continues at coordinate 275,765,414 of NC_137458.1, read as the reverse complement.
AAAATATGTTCATTGGCGAATATTCTTAGCTAACGCCTTAAATGTTTGTTCAATTACGCACAAACTACTAAGCGTTTAATTGCGTGTGGTAACAAAGTCCCAATGTGGGAAGTAACATTGGCCCATATTTTCTGTGTTGGTTATGGCCCAATACTAAAGATCAAATGGTGTACAAATGGTGCGATGTAATAAGGAATATTAACCCACCTATCTGGCTTCTAAAAGAGGATGTTAAATGGTGTCTGAATTCGTGTTGTAAAAAAACGGTTTTTTTTTCTGTGAAGTTTTTTTTTTCAATAAAAAACATCGTTCTTTTTCATGTTTTTTTCAAATGTCTGTTTTTTTTTCTGGCAGCTATTATTTTTTGATTTATGTTAAAGATTATTGAAATAATCAATAGAACTTGAGTCGAAGCCCTCGTAACTTACAAATCGTTTGTTTCCTTGTACCTATACGAGCAAAATCGTGTGATTATTCCTTTCGGACCCAGGTCATTTTTGGCGTTTTCCTACCTAGTCAGTTAGTGACTTATTGCTAAAAAAAACATTTACCCTATTGATATAGTTAAGACCTTGTTTTTTAGAAAAGGAATATGGCTATGTTTTGGTGTACGTTACATCGCAGTGTTGTGAGCGGGTGGGAAATTACTGAGGGAAATGTAGGGGTGAAAATTTACAAAAAAAATCCCTAACCGAATTTCAAGATTTTTTGTATCTAGTACCACTGTTGCCATATGTGTCCAAGTTACCTAAAAAAATTCTTTGGTGCGTTGACAAGGTACAGTGAAAACCTAATGTCGCTGGCTCCCATTCAAAGAGAGAAAGAAAATATTCTCTCTTTCCATACACATGAAATTTTGACACTTTTTACGCCTCAGAAGCAAAAATCAACAGATATGTCGAGGCTACAGCTTCTCTAAATATCCTATTGAAACTTTTTATGGTGCGTTCTGTATGCTAAGGAGAAGACTTTCAGGTAGTGGTACATTTGTTCCAACGTAGCGAGTAAGAGGGAAATAATAGAGGGGAAAAGGAAATTTGCCGAATTTTTCACATAAAATCGGGAATTAATAGTTTTGGCTGGAAACAGTGCCATAAAACAGACGTAAACCATCTGAAAGTAAACCTTGGTACCCAAAAAATATATCCTACAAGTATCATGGCAATATCTAACAAAGTAAGCATGAAATTAAAAAAAAAGTTTCATTCTAACTCAGAAATGCACAATTTTCTTACTATTCACAGAACATGGTTTATTATAAGCCTCAACTGTACTTCCCCTAATTATTCTACCGAAACTTTTTATGATGCGCTGTGTAGACTAAAGACGAGGCTTTCAGACAGTGGTACGTTTGTTCGAATGTGGCCAACAGAAGGGAAATAATAGAGACAAAAATAATTTTTCCAAAATTTCCCCCTAAAATCGGAAATTAAAATTTTCTGTAGCTGACAACAGTGCTAGCAGACACACACAAACTATCTCAAAATAAGCTTTGGTATACCTATAATATATCCTACAAGTATTGTGACGATATCTAATAAAGTAAGCAGATCATTAAAAATATTTCAGTCTACCAAAATAAATCACAGTTATCTTTCCACTTAGAGAACAAGGTCTACTGTAAACCTCAATTGTGCTTCTCCTAACTATCCTATTGAAACTTTCTATAGTGCGTTGTGAAGGGCAAAGACAAGACTTTCAGATACTGGTACTTTTGTTCCTATGTAGGCAACAAGAGGGATAGAATAGACAAAACACGTAATTTTCCCTAATATCTTGAATTAAATTTTTCCGTAGCTGGCAACACTGCTACCAGGCAGGGGAAAACTATCTTAAAATAAACACTGGTACATTACTAATATATCCTGCAAGTGTCATGGCGATATTTAAGAAACAATGCTTCTAATTACCAAAAATATATTTCGATAAACAGAAAAGTAGGGGAAAATCAAGAGTTAGAACCTTAATCCGAATTTTTCCCCTAATTGCGTCCCCTAATTACTCCACTGTAACGATATGTACCCGAGTTTGTTCAGTAAGGACAAATGTTCGACTGGCGTAAATTGACTTGCATTCGGACGTATAGGTACGGTTTATAACATAAATTTCGAATTTTTGCTCAAATTTAAGGAGATTTTAATTTCCGTAGTTGGCAACACTAAGCGCAAGCCCGTCCAATTGAAGTCAACAACTAGGTATCCATCCGATGTATCTACCAGACAAGTCTTAAGGAGGTCTCTCTACAACGAATGAAGCTACAGGGGAAAAGTAATAAAGAAAATTCGAAAATTCTCGAACTTTTGACTGAGGCGAAATATGAGAAGGAAATTCGACACACAGAAGAAAAAGAAACTAAAATGATAAACTATGGACCAACCATATTTGGCAAATATATAGATATACCGATATCTTAATTAGTGACCATACAGGAGCGGATTAAAAAAGTGACACACCCGTATGTGCCACTTTGGCCACCTGGGTCCGAAAGGGTTACGAGTGTACATTTAATTACATTTTTTTGATTACTAACTTGTGTTGTTGTAGTCATTATAGTCTTGACTAATAATAATATCGTTGTTGTAAACAATCACAATCTCTCCTTTTTACTTCTTAGTTCCAATACTGATGCTGAGAAATGCAGGGTGTTTCAAAACGAATATCGGGGAATTAAATCTTCGTAGTTCCTATTACATTTTACGCACAATTATAAACAATACATCAAATAAAATAATACCTCAAACAGTTTTTGCTTCAAGTGTTCGATGTGAGCTTCATTCGTCACATGGCACACATTGAATCAATAGGTGAGAAAGGCCCATAAACTTTCCGCCATATGGCACAAAACATTCAATTCACACAGACGGTTGCACTGTAACTACAGATTCAGTGTTTGCAAAATTAAAACACACAAAGCTATCCGGTCTCTAGTCGCTTCCTAACGGCAGACAGAGGAAACAATGCGTGGCATGCGTGTGTACAAAACAGTTTGAGTTGCTCTTTCATTTGATAATACTTATAATTGTAAGTTAATTGTAATAGATACTACAAAGTTTCAAAACCCTAATATTCATTTTGAAACACCCTGCATTAACTCAAATTATGTCACCCTATATTCATGTCTTGTATGTACACTCATGTCCAAAATTATTGTCGCATGTCTATAAATATGTTGTTGTAGGAATATAATTTGATAACAAATCCGCCTGGTATTTCTTATAATGTTAGTATGTGTATAATCGGCAAAGACATGTATGTGGCAAATTTCATGTCAAAACAGCAGTAAATAAGAACAATAAAACTAAAATAAAACTTTCTTGTCCATTTAGCAACATTTTCTTTTACTCTTCCTCATTTTCGTATTTATAATTATTTTCCTTTGAAATTTACCACAAATATACATTTTCCGATTATACACACAGCATCAGTATTAAAAGTACCCCGCAAAATCATTATCAAATTATATTGGATATAAAAATACTGTCCGGTAGGGGAGTATTCAGAGCTTATTCTGAGTCGGTCAAGCCTCTACCATGTAAAACTTTGTGTATTTTTGTCTCACATATAAGGAAGAGGTAGAGCAGTTAATAAAAAGAGTGTCCGGAATCGACTCCCACTACCAGTTTTATTATAAAAATCCACTATATGAGTATTTGTACAAAAATACTATACAATTTGGTCTCTATTTAAAAAGGTAAGTAAAAGTTAGTCTTTGACCGAGTGGTCGCAGACAGGATCTCCAACAGAGCCCCGTAGCAGGCTAAGAGGAGTGGAGTTAAGGAACCAATGCTCCATAGCAAGCAGAAGCAGGTTAAATTGCCAACAGAGCCCCGAAGCAGGCTAAGCGGCTGAGGTTGGGATTCCCAGACAGAGCCCCGTAGCAGGCTAAGCCAGGAGATAGGATAGGCGTAGTCCCGTAGCAGACTAGAGGCCGGGGGTTAGGTTACTCCAAGAGTCCCGTAGCAGACTAGAAGTGGGTCACCAGAGAACTGGTCTCGAGTGGCCTTCGTCCATCCAATTTATAGGGTCCTTTTGGGTGGCGGTGGCGCTGCTGCTCCGATGTCGTCTTCTGCTCCATGGGAGGGGCTAGAAGCCGTCGTCTGCATGTGATTATAGGTCCCTCTGGCGGGAGATCCTCTTGCTGAACCATGTGGTGTTGTTGTGTAAACATTGAAGCGTGGAACTGCTTATTTACGACATCACATAGGATATTACAATATTCTTACAAGAAGACAGTTATAGATATGCGACAACCATTTTGAACATGAGTGTACATATCATTAGGGCCGGCCCTAGGCAATTTGTCGCACGTGCAATGACGTAATTTGCAGCCTCCCTCTTTCTCCAGAAAGAACAACTCTTAAAAGTCAATTTTAAGTATGCTACTCCAGCATGAACAACGAAGGGGAGGGAAACTACATTCGCACTCAGAAAGGCTTAAATACTTACTAGAAATACAATATTGTTGTGTCTGTTTTTTTCTTTAAATATTAATCTATTATGTTAGTGAAACATAAAGCAAATACATCTGAAAGATGGTAATCTTTTTTATAGAATTCAATATCGACTTTCAATCTCAACATATCAGTTTCCAATTATAGTGCAAGTAGCTCTTTTACCTTTATTTCTTGATTTTCCTTCTACATCTGTTATTTTTTTTAAGTGTTTCCACCTTCAATGATAACGATCTTATTTGCGACAAAGACACGAGAAGCTTTCATATCAGAACTTTGTTAACTAACCAAAGGGGACAGGCATTCGAGAATTGAGTTCTTGTATGCAATCAAGCAATATATTCTGGGCTTTATTTTACCATTTGCTTTAGCATTGACCATGTGACTTAAACTAATGCGACCTAAACATAATTTATGAATGTAGTATTCAAATAGAAGGTCTGCTTAGTAAATTTAACCACCATGATCATGAAGTCTGTTTCCAACAAGAAATATTTATTTTAAATAAGATACTTATGACAGATATTGCAGCCCCGTGCAAATGCACGTGTTGCACATATGGTAGAGAAAGCAATGCATATCATATATCTACTCGACAAATTATTTATATATGATACTCAGAAAAATATTAGTAGGCAAATTAGTATTAGTTTTTACCTTTAGACAAGATATTTGCATTTTATACTGTTCGTGATATTATTTTCGTACTTATTAAAGGCCTACTTTCACGAAAAAAAAAAAAAAAAAAACAAATGTTCATTTATACTTTTATTTCTTGGTTGATATTGGTGAAACAGAAACCCGGATTATTAGTAGGTACGCTACTCGTATAAATTGTAAAATATTTTTACCGTTTCAGTATCTACTGTTTAATTTGTGTTGCATTTTATGGTAATTACACCTACATAAAAATACTTCAGACTCAAATGACGTAGGATACATTACAAATGATTATTTGAAAAAAAAACGAAATTTAGAAAAAAAAACGAGAGGCAATGTTTTTTTCTAAAAAAACGTACATTTCTGAAAAAACACGAACGGTTTTTTTCTATTTACAACACTAGTCTGAATTGAGACAATTTTCTTTATAAAACTAAGAACTGTGGTACCGTAATAAAGTACTGTACCGTAATGAAGATTATGGTGCTCTTATTTTTGGATTTTAAGTATTCATCCACTTATAGAAATTTTCATTGAGCGTTATTTTTGTTTGCCTCTAATTGGACAAGGTGATTTCACCCCTATGTGTGTAATATAAATATTTTAAGTTAAGTATTCAGAAATTTGTAGCGTTCTTTTATAGATGTTTCATATTCACCCAAGTAGAATACAAATATTTTCATCAGAAGATATTTCTCGTTGGATTGAAATTGAGTAAAAACATTGATAATTTCAACAATGTGTTTATAATACTCTGTTCTATTCTGTTTCTTAAATACAGTGTTACGGTAATACTTTCGAGCATTAATTAGTTATTTTGACAAATTAGGTAAAGTTACCCCAATCATGAAAAGTCTTGCATGACATCAAAAACTTGGAACTATAAACCTCATTCTTCGTCACACTGAGTTTTCACCGCTTTCAAAAGAAAGCGAAAGGATTGCATTTTAACAAGGAGAGATGCCATTAAATTGCATCCCTAACCTTAGTGTTACAATACGAATTTTGAAAATTCAAAAAATGGGCAAAAATATACCCAGTTTATGGTATCAGAAAAAGCTATAAACACATTGATGTGGCGATGAAGCCCGGAAACAAAACACACATCTATCCGGATACCTTCTCTCAGCTTGGTGCTGCCGCTTGCTTCATATATTTTAATTTTCACTGCAACTTACAGTGTCGTTTAGTTTTCACATTCAGCATGAACTTTCTAAGTATATATAATCATGATGTAGCTTTGTTATTTGACTACGTTATTCAATTCTTCTTTCGTATCACATTAAATTTCCTACATAAATTTTAAGTCAATGTAATTGGAATTCTCTCTTGAAATACAATTTTCAATATCGTAAAGGGAATATCTTGGAATGAATCAGAGGTATTCTGTAGAAATGTAGACTTGTTTAACAGGAATACTCTCAGAGAGTATGCAACAGCGAAGGAAAGTGCAATCAGTTCTCGGGAAATACGCAAGGTAAACAATAGAATGTTTTAAATACTAACATATAAGCTAAACCCATGTACTGTTTGGCCACGAAGGAATCCTAAAGATAGCGTAAATTATCTATAGTATGTTTATGTTAATTATCTGCATATACTCATTGACACGTTTAGAAACTTTCTTCCCGCAAATAAAGAGAAAAAATAAAAATGAATTAAGTACTATCCTCTACAACGTTTCTGTTATACTCACAAAATTCCATTTAGAAAATAATAACTATTTCTAAAAAAATCTTTTACTAAAATTACCTACCATGTTCTCAAATAAGTCATACAAATTTTTCAAGTCCGATACAAATTATTCAAAGCTAAACTGTTGGTTATTATGAATGTTAGCTAATACATAATAATCAAATGAATAAAGAAAACAATGTCACGGTTCCGTGATTGACTAAGTTACATTTCCCTTTTTACTTTGTTTATTTTTATTTATTTATTTATTTATTTATTTATTTATTTATTCGTTTATTTATTTTTTCATAGGGCCTTATGATTTAATGTAGTTGAATAACGAAACAGAATGTTTTGTAGGTACGTCAGCAGTCACATTTGTTTTATTTGTTTCTACATAGAAAGACAAAGAAAAGTAAATGAAAAAATTTTTGAAATATTGGATTTGACGGTTAACTAAATCTAGGAATCAATCACAAACTTTTGTAAAATTCAGATTAGCAATTACAGTTTGTTGTTTCTTTAAAAAAAATAAAAAAGAATTTTTACAAGAAGCACCTAACTACCTTGAACACAGCATCCAGTGATGTGTTCTACAATTCTACAGGAATTTATACCATACAAACAAAAAAGTAAGTTGTTTGATACAAGTAAAGAATACGTGTGAAAATACACAGAAGAAAAATATGAGTGGATTGAATTGAGAATACTTAAGCCGGTAAAAAAAGAAGTAACTACCAGGTTATCAAAACTACACCGACAACGTTTCGGAGGTGATTCATGACATCAAGATAAGAGAAAAAGTATAGACCAACTTTGGTGCACAAATGTTTCGAAGTTATAGGCTGCCGAAAACATGAAAAATGAACTTTAAATGTGCATAGCTCCTTAACTATGGGACCAACCATAGTCAAGTCAAGGTAGTTAGTGAATACTTCAGATTATAAACCAGTACCCAAACTACCTCTACAAAAAATGTTGCGGAAATACAGGACGATTTTGGATACTTGAATAGGGCATACAATAGCTCCTAAGTGAAGTCTTGACCCGACAACGGTAAGACCCATAGTATGGACCTTTCAAGTTCATTGTTTCATATTAAAACTCCGAAAGGAAGCATTTGTGCTCTGAGGTTTGTCAATGTTTTTTTTGTCTTCTTTTGGTGTCAAGAATCACGTCCCAAAAATTGTCTGTGTCGTTTTGTAACACCCTGTATACATCTCACCGTAAAAACACTCAAGATAATCAGATACAACATAAAAGTTACTTCAATTAAGCTCAGTGCTATATTAATTATTCTTTAAGTTAAGTTCGTTTTTCCATCGCGTGTTACCAAGTGAATACAACAATCGGAAAAGTAATTATATTTTAAGTTATCTGTTTCTCTATAAAATAGAGAAAACTTTGACTTTTATATTATGCATATAGGAACACACACTACCCAACATAGATATAAAAATTTGAGACATTCCATTTGGAATTTCAAAGAAAGATGATTTAGTGCTTCATCCTAGGAATATGGTAGCTTTAAATTTATAACAACGACGAACTGTTTTACTGCATCAGGAAAACACATACTTTATTGGGTTATTGATTATGTACAATCAGTTAGATAAGAACATTCAACCAAGGTATCCACCATAACCTCCTAGTCCACCAAGTCGGCTATATACATGGACATTGGGGCCAATTCTTCTGACGATAGCGTTGAAACCATTGATTCCATCAGCTCCATAACTCACTTGTCTTAGACTGCCATCAGATTCAACCAAACTGTACTGCCCTCTGACCAAGTTACCATCACGTACTTCAGCTTGGTTCTTCTGGTCTCCAGTCAAAGCATCGGAAACAGTGTAGCCAAAGTTGTATCGGGGGTAGGACTAAAGAAATAAATTTAATTGCTTAGTAGTTTTATTTGATAACAACGTATTAAAAGTCCTGGTCGAAGAGGTCCAATCCCACATATCCAACTTTATAAATAAGAAATCAGTTCAATTTCACAAGGCAAGGAACAATACAGGATTCTACAAATATTGTATAACAATTAAGTAAGGTTTGGCTTACAACAAGGTGACAAATTCCATATAATGCATGATAACCAATTTTTGCGGAGGCGTTTGTTACGCCTAAATTCCACCATGCCTTTCAATTTGTACAGTACCCATGTTTAATTTTATAATACTTCTAAGTGAACAATATTTATATCTAACCATAAGATATTTGACAGGCATTGCGAAAATTAAACTTGTATAAAATAACTAGTGTGAAAATGTCGACGGTAAATTTATATTCATTGCCTTAATAGTCTCCAAACTTATTATTTGGAAGTTTAATTAAATAGTTTGCAACAAGCAAGGAAATGAATTAGAATCCTCAAACAGAGGACTTGGAATTTAGTAACTTTTAAAATGAAATGAAATGAAATCTTTGAGTTTTACGTCCCACGGTTATGCCGGTTAGGCTAAAGGAGACGGTGATGATGATTAATGAATGAAATGGTGGAATGAAGAAAGTGGGAGGAAACGGGAGAACCCCGAGAAAACCCACGCACACGGTGTTAGTAACTTTTATTTATGCTATAACTAGTATTTGTTTTTAAATTCGTTGGCAAGAATAATTATGAAATTTATTAGAAAGTAATTTTTATAGACAAACGTACATCCTTTTAATCGTTTTGTATATATATGTTCTATAGAATTACTATTACTTACATAATAGTTCAATCCTCCGCCCAGACCTCCATAAGCTCCGATGCCTCCATATCCACCTAAAGCTCCAATGCCAATCACAGCATTGCTAGCGGCTATCAAGGCGGCAAAAGCTACGAGAACCTGAAGAATAAATTCAATTGCAGTAAAAAAATTCTGGTATTTTGTAATTAGTGGAAGAATTAAGATTATTCAATACACAAATTTTTAGAAGTGTAATGCAAGAATAATTTTAGAACTGCAAAACAACTTTTCCATATAACTTACATCTATACCTCTACATCTATAAGAGAACAAAGAAGAATTGGATATTTGTTTTAAGGAAATTAATAATGATAAAGACCTTATCAATAAATAAATAAATAAATAAATTCCAATCCTACAATTTTCACGGAGATAAATGAAATTATACAAATATTTTTTTTGGTATTCTAATAATCAGATAATCGTAAATAATTTACTATTACACTAATTAATAGATATCTAACGATGATAGTAGTCGGTACTTGTGAAAGGTATGTTTAAATAAAACAGGGATGGAATTCCAAGGAATGAGTTTATTTAATTAAAGTATGTTAGTAATTGAGTTCTAATTAATAGCAGGAAATTCACGAGAAAATCTTATTTACAAATTACAGAGAGGTTGCTATAACCTGTATTTTAGCTTTCCCAGCTCTTGTTCTGCACTCTATAAATTAAAAATCTTCACAAGTCTGATATGAATTTATTCATTTTCATTAGTTCAATTACTTACGTTTTTCTAAGTTCCCGATACAAACATAAAACCATAGTACACTCTCATGTATTTTACAAAATCGCCAGTCCTGTAGCAATGTCAGTGTTCAGCATGTCAAAATTAAAATTTGAAATTTTTAAGTTTCGTTTTATCTTCCATTTCAAAGTCGAATAAAGATAGATAAATGAGTATTTGAAACTAGGAAATGGTTATGTCTAAAGTTTTCAACTAGAAAGACATTTCGTTTTATGCTAGCTTTTTGCTTGAGGTCTCAACAGCACTGAGGAAAGTCTATCAAGCAAAGATGATATCCGTTATTACTCATATGCAAATAAATATCAAACCGATTTTTGATTGTCCAAATCTCGGGACGAACTGGATAGATCATCTCCATCAACGACCTCAGTTTCTAACATTTGATCTTCTATATTATGACTGAAATTAATGGTAATCCATTTTATACCTGTTGAGATTTTGTGTCCCTTAGATGTAAAAGCACACAGTCAGAGGGCCTTTACCACACTTTCGTATATCTATCTATCCATTTATCTGTATCATCTCTCTCTCTTTATATATATATATATATATATATATATATATATATATATATATATATATATATATATATATATATATATATATGTGTGTGTGTGTGTGTGTGTGTAAGGTAGTGTATTGGACCAAACTCTTTAAGAACGTGGCATATACACCGCATAGTAAGAAATTTCGACATCCGTGGAACGTGTATGACTAAAGTATGAGTCTCCAACGTTGTTCGATGAACCTTCTCTGACGTTTAGTTCAACGAGTCTTTAGTTCGGTTTTGAGTCTTCTTAAGAAAAACCTATTTGTACTAAAATAAAATTCTGCCCATGTTTAGAGGTGATCTTTTCTATTGAATATGTTTTCATGTATCAGATTTAAAAGTTGATTTAAGGCTATTTGCGGGTTACGTACACAAATAGTTTTTTTTTTTTTTAGAAAAAATGTTTACGAAAAAAGGAAGATTAACACTAGAACGGGGAAAATTTTGAATGCAATTGCCATGGTCAGTGCCTATATTTAGACGTTGAATCTAACAATTCATGTCAAACAAGACAGCTAGCTATGAGAACTCCGCTTCCAAACGAAAAGAAGAACTTTCACGTATATTTGCTCTTTAAATTATAAATCTAATTTACTCTATCTGCACATATTAAATCACACTTATCTGTTAGAAAATTATGAATTATTTCACTTTTAAAAAAAGAAAGAATTACTTACTACGAAGGTGTTCATGTTGTGTAGTTGTTGATGGTTCTTGACGAATGTACAGTTTCTCAGTTCTTTAGATATTTATATGGAATCAAGTACGGAAAAGAAATTAGATGGAAAGTTAAATAAAAAGAGCTATGGACAATCGTATTACCAATTACTGCACATCCTTTTCGTGAGCAAATATTTTAAATACCTTTTATTAATGAAGTCCTTCAGAGGAGATTCCATGAAAGTTTCCACAAAGAAAGGTCATATTATGTGCATATATATATATATATATATATATATATAATATATATATATATATATATATGATAGATAGATAGATAAATATAGATATATATTATTCGAATTTTGGGTGTATTTATATATAATGTATACTTAATGCAAAGTCTACTGAAATTATATCTATATAAATTTCTTCCTTTTCTTTTTTTCACCTTGGGAACTGTGTGCAATAACGCAATATAATTCATTTCTATGTTGAGTATAAGACTAATATGATAATTCCTGATGTCTTTATGTAGCCTTAAGTTTGATTTCTACTTGGTGTGCTTTAGGTTTTATTCTTAGCATTTCTCGGGTTGATTGCAGTATTACCAGTGAACATCTCTAATTAAATGAAAATGAAATGCTTGAAAGTTTTGTTTGCCTTCTCATTCTTTAATCTTTTAACTATAAATAGCGGTTAGTATATCGAAATGAGATGTAACAGAAGTGTTGTAGGTGGACCTAGAAATACGAATAAACACATAAAAACGGAACTCTCTCATTGCAATATTGTTAGAGTATGCAACTTCAAAGTGAGAAGCACGGGTACGATTCCTAGTGAGAGATCATGTGGTTTTGTTCGCACGTTAACCCTGGAATGCTTACCGTGATTATGTACGTAGTTTTTGTTTCAATGTGGTTACTAAACATTCATAAATTTTACTACTCAGGTATATTTCTTTTGGTATTGGCGTCTCTAGTATTATTTTCTAAAATTGAAAGTGTGTTCCTTTTATATAAAATTTTATAGGCAGCAAGATTATATATCTTTGGAATACACCACTCAAAAAAATGCATATGAAAATCCATGTACATAATTTCATAACAGTATTCCTGAATTACAAATATGACGTCATAAGGAAAATACATATGTGAGCAAATTCTGTTATTGATATTACGACTTTGTAATTAAAACTAATAAGAACAAAGCAACTAATGGACATAACATTGTGCTCATAAACTTGAAACGAAGTTATTAGGAGAATCGTTGAAAAGTTTCACCCACCTGTTTCTGTTTCACTACAAGAACTTTTTTATTTCCAAAAGCTGGTTCGGCATACGTGTCGTCCGTATCTCTTACATAATCATTTTCTAATTCTTATTCATCTTCATCACTTTTTTCTTCAAATAATGTTCTATTGTCAGCATTACTATTGTCATAATCAGAAGTTCCGTTGCCCAACAATCGTCTTATTCGTTCAGTTTTACGTTCTTTCTCTCTATCTCCCATATTTTTATAATTTATAATCGCTAGCTGAGGTTATAAATTATAAAAGTAAGCCAAAATAAACTTCTAAAGAGTCGATCAAAAACGTAATTACTAAACCTTCGTAAAACGTATAAGTAGACATTCAGCACAAGTGTTACATAAGCGACAGAGAAGACTCAAAATAAAACTTGTCTCTGCAATAAGAGTTAGGGAGGTACTGGGAAGAGGAGAGCCAGCGCATGCACAGTTCGGTAGATACGACATTGCTAGTCATGTTGTTTCGCAAAATTTACGACGGATTCGTAATTAGGAGGAACACTGTAGGTCCACATCTCCTGTAACCTCGTTGCTGAAAGAGACGCTAAATTTAAATCCAATATAACACAAATAGTTGTAGTTCCTTACAAGAAGACCTTAATATTAGTAAGACCTACACAGATGTAAACATACGTAATTTCTGAGCGAGCTTTAGACCAGCGAAAATTTGACGAATCACACATGAAAAGTTTAGTTTGGAAATAAAACGACGGATCAGAGTCCAGTAGGAAAACGTAATGAGCAATTTGTGACATAAATTACATTAAAATCAAACTGGAGTGGAACAGAGAAGTGCAAACGTACGTCAGCTTAAAGAAACTGAAGTAAGGAAAATCGAGAGGTTTTCCACAAGTGGATAGTGATAAAACAAAAACTGCAAATTGAATATATTTCATATACACTTCTACAAGTTCCACAAGCACTGATACTTAATGAAGTCTGGAGTTTAAAATAATTAATGCTCCTTTTAGCAAGATTTTTATCTGACATTTTACTCTGGAGTTATTGCTTTGTTCGTCTCTGATCAATTTCCGCGAGTTATAGCTCTGAGACGAGGCAATCGTCCTCCAATTTCTTTAAAACAAAAGAGTTTAACCAATACACTACGTGATCGCATTTTGTTAATATGGTGTGATGCTTTGTCAATGTTGAAACCGGTATTCGTAGTAGATTTTTGCAGTCTCCGTTTTTAATAGAGAGTAAGAATTGGGAGCATATTCTTGGGACTCTTAATCAATTACAGGAAACGGATTTGTCCCTGTATATTATTTTTTGTTCTATAATGATTGACATTTAAACCAGAAATATTTTTCTTCTACTTGTGGTATGAATATTACATACACCAACGAACTCGCTTCCTAATTTTTGGCCTTAGTAGTTAGGGATGGTTACTTCTGGCGCATTTCCCCCTCCACCCCCTAACTACCAAAAAATTATGAACCCACCACTAACCATTACACTTTAACACAGAAGGAACCAACTAATTATACAAACTTACACAGCGCAAAGTATTCCCATAACTACAATGTTAAAGTGAGATTGAATATGCTTTTATGACATTTAAAATCATAAAACCTTACATCTAAAAAACTTACAATCTAAAAACTTACATCCAAAACTACAACTCTTCTAACTTATAATGACCCCATGGTAGGGTATTGACCCCATCCTTTAAAACACATCTCTTATCATCCACACAACTTAAAGCTAATTTATTTACTTCTATACTGTACAAATCGTGCTTATAACTTCTAATCAAATTCATCTTCTTATAATATTCTTTTTGGTTGAACAAGCAGTCTTTATAATCGTTAAATGACAGTTCTTTACTTACAACATTTTTCTTAACTCCTTTTGCTTTCTTACAACATTTATCTTTTTCGAACCTGATTGAATACATTTTTGATCTTAAACCAACAAACTCTTCTATGATTGTACCTTTAATCTCATCCTTCATCTTACCAAGTATTTTCTTATTGACCTGTGGTATCTTATATCTGTTATCTTTAGAGTAATCACTCGTGTCGAAGTAATCAATATAATTTTTCATGTCCTCGTACACATCTTCTGTTTGGATATGGTATATATAACTATCGGTATCTGTATAACATACTCCTATTTTGTCTTGATATTTTGGTTTCATCACATTATAATGGAAATCGTACATTAAATATTTTGATAAATCTAGAATTGACATACCAACATAAATCGGTTTGTTAAATTGCACTTTAACCTTGTTCATGTGAACTGCTACTAAATTTTCCGTAAAAACTGTAATACTCTTATAATTCGGTTTTGCTACAAGTTTCTCGTATTTTTTCTCATCACTTACAAGTTTAATATTAACTCTCTTTCTAATATTCTCCATAGTCTTCCCAAACACGGAATTATTCATGAGCTTATAGAAGTCTTTTTCAAAATCATTTGCTGCTTTCGTTCTCATCTGTGTGTTTAAATCAATATATTTCTTTAACCAATCTGATTGTTCGAACTCTATTACTCGATGTATCTTGTTAAGTTTTAATCCAAGTGAAAGACATTGTTTTAGGTTTCGATAATGAATTACATATTTTTCTTTGTCATATAGGGTTGTTAATAGCTTTGATTGTTTTGAACCAGGCGGACATATATTTTGAGGAGCTAATGGGTAGTCTTTGTGATAGTCATGCAATTCTTTAGGATATTCAAGATCAACTTCTAATATGTAACCAGTATCAGAATCATCAGGTATACTTGTGAAATCTATTTCTTCAATCTCATCTTCACTTAACCATCTAAATCCATACGGTAGATATTGACTCATTGCCCATCCATACAAGTTATTGGCATCTAGATACATTAAGTAAGAATCTTCTTTGTTCTTATCATAATCTTCCATATACTTATTGTTTGCTTTTACATACCTTTTTGAGCATTGACTAATTCCACCTCTTATACCTTTCTCTACCATTAATACCATATCATAATCCCACAACAATTCTAACTTTATATTTGTCATCTTTAACATTGCATCCCAAGCTAAACCTGGTGCTGTCATATACCTAGCTGGATCAAGATCATAAGCTTTAAGACATGTTTCTCTAAAGTTCTCAAACACATCTGCTAACAATAATACATCTGTTTTCAAATATAAATCATGGTATTGTCCGAGATTCTTAATGTCAAATGTTTTCCATACTTTCTTTGCATGTTCATAATCTTCATCACTTATATGTGTGTTCATAAGTTTGTTGAAGAATGCTTCCTTTAGTGGTAATTTTCTTTCTTTAAACCTATCCCAATTGTTAACATAATCATATGGGTAAACACCTTTTCTTATTACAAGCTGAAACTGTTCTTGATTAGGATAAAAGTGCTGGGTATGTATCATTTGCTCAGGTTTCAAGTTCGATGATAATTTGTCTAAACTAGAACCCATAAATCTAAATGAATCTATAAATTTTAATTTAATAGTTCCAACATTTTTACTGAATGATATGTATCTTTCTTCATTATTAGGTATTAGATCTATTTCTTCTTTATTACATCCAAGCTCTTTTATAAACAAGTGTGAGTCATATCCTGTCAAGTTATGTATGATCACTGGTACAAACTTTGGTACTTTAACTTTTAAATTGCAGTTATTACATAGAGGTGCTACAAATTTTTCTGTTATATGATCGTGGTGCTTAACTTTATGATTTTCTTTAGTATACTCCTGCTTACAGTAATAACAACATTTAGATTCATTGAACTCTTTTTTCTGACTTTTTGTTAATGGTAATTCGTTATTTTGTTTGTATATGTTCGATATGTGTTTGGCTTCTTTTGTTAACAGTCTTATAAATTTCTTAGCAGCGTTCTTACCTCTATACAAAACAGGATTAGTTTTACTTCCATCGCTCTTTACTACATAATAAGAAAATCCAGATGGCTTATGTTGTTGATATTTTTTCGTATATGGCTCGTCATCCGGATAACATTCTTTACAACCCATAACTTTATGTAACAAGCATTCAAAATCAGCATAAATCACAAATGGCATTTTCATTATGTATTGGTAGTTTTTAAATTCAACCCATTTACCTTCTTCAGGCATTATTATTTTTACTGGCTCATTTAACGAACAATCTTGCTCATGTTTATTTAAAGCGTTTTGAGAGTAAAAGTATAACAAACATCTATCACATAAATATTTTCGAGCTCTCTTTTTAGTTAACTGTGTACATACTAGTATGCTTAAATCCTTAATCCAACAATAGTGTGTTTTAACTTTGTCTTCATTTTGTTCTTTTACATATAATAAATTGACATGATTTTCTTGCTTGTTTTGTGTGTGATGTAGTATATAGATTGAATAGTCTTTATCATATGCGTAAACATTTATAGAAATATTAAGTAATTTTTCAGCTCTTGGAATATCGCATAGTTTTACAGGAAAATGAATATTTTTTAATTTTTCTTCTAAGTATTTTACAGCTTGCTTGTACTTGGAAGGTCGTTGTGGATCTTTATTAACTGGGTATAGTGCAGAACAAATTGAATATAAGAAACATTTTTCATCTTCATTCTTTTTATTAATTACTGCCTTTTTGTTTTGAATTTGTTTAGGTAATTCTATGTATGTTGATTCTCTATATGGTGTATATTTGGCGATTGCTAGTTGTAAAAAGTTAATGTTTATAAGAGCCCAACCAGAACCTCTAGCTTGGAACTCATCCATTCTTGTTCTTAATCTTTGTTTCATCTTAGTTATTTCTTCCTTTAGATTACTTGATCGGTATATTTCCTGGTTTTCAGTGTTAAAATAGAAGTTTCCAGTTTCTTCACCTTTCTTATATGTACAACTTATATAAAGATTAACTTTCAATGAACTATGTTTACTTAAGCTAATTTGTAATCTGTTTAATATGGCTTTAGATGTTGTAGTAATATATTGTTCAAGTGGATCTTGTGGTTTGTAATCTGTTGTAAATCTCCATGTTTCTAATCTCGATTTTAATGCAATGTTCTGGCGTTTTACATCGATTGGTTGTGGTTCAACTTTGATTCAAATACTTCTTGTTTAAAGGGGAATATATCTCTAATTTGTCTTCTGCTTTGTTCATCGTCATGTTGTTTAAGAAGGTCTAACAGTTCTGCTTTTCTTAATCGGGAATATCTTTTGATTCCCTTTTTTTACATTGTTGCCTTAACTCTACTACAGTAAATTTACTATAATCACTCATCTTATTTATTATATAGAAAATTCTACTACTCAATTTTTATCTTCGCCGGATTATTTCTGTTCATTTTTTGTACTATTTTTAGTTCCATATATCCTAATACAACGCTTAACATTGTACACTCCTGCCATTGTCTACATATTACGCGTTGTATTAGAACACGGCTTTGATGAGAATACCCCATCAAAGTCACATATAGACATATTAAAATTAAATCATTTTTGTAAACTTACTCATCATCATCATCATCATAATCATCACTACCATATTTATATTCATCATCACTATTCAAATCAGATGTTTTTTGCTGTGTTATTAATAATTCTTTTTCCTTTAACAGTACTTGCTTCTCTAGTAGTGCTGCTAAGAGTTTAAGATCATGATGAATTATTTTAAGTCTATCATGTAATAAATCAAATTCTTTCCCCATATTTACTATATAGAAAACCAACAAAAAATGAAATAAATTTAAAATCTAAGAATAAAAACAAACATGACTAGAGCTAAGGAAATATTATCTTACAAACCTATATTTGATTGTGTATGTAAATATTTAGATATTGGTGGTTATAATGATGAAGACAAAATAAATTTTAGCGTGTCCATAGGTATGTTAGATCATTTGTTCAAGAAAGCCACTAAAGAAAACAACTCATTTCTTACACAAAACATTCTCTATGCAAATGTTATGAATTTGTCAGATGAGATATTAGATTCACTGACTGATGAACAATGGTTATCTATAGGTTATGATGATTATGAGGAGGAATATAACTATAATCACATTACAGAAGATTTCATACGTAAATATCTGCAGAAAGTTAATTTGAGCGAAATATGTTTATGGAAAAAGTTATCAGAAGAGTTTATAAGAGAATTTGCAGATAGAGTTGATTGGGAGATTATTTCAGGAAGCCAAGATTTATCAGAAGACTTTATAAGAGAATTTGCAGATAGAGTTGATTGGAAAGAAGTATCGTATAATCAAAAGCTATCTGAAGAATTTATTAGTGAGTTTATAGATAAAGTTGATTTTGATGCTATATCTTATTGAAACAAACTCTCTGAAGCCTTTATACGAGAACATGCAGATAAAGTTTCTTGGGGACGCTTATCTGGAACTCAACAATTATCAGAAAACCTTATAAGAGATTACGCTGACAAAGTAGATTGGAAAATAATTTCATTGTTTCAAAATTTAACAAGAGGATTTATTGCAGAGTTCAAAGACAAAGTTCATTGGCATAACATCTCAATTTATCAACACCTCTCTGTAGAGTTTATATATTTATTTAGACATTACGTAGATTGGAGAGTTATAATAAGAAAATACCGTAATAATCCTGATTTAGGTGGTATATTGAATTTAGCATTCAATGTTACAGCAGATGGTTTGTTTAATGTTTAACTAATTACCTTTTATGACTATTATATCATAAAAGTCGTAACCTTAATTATCTAATATTAACCTTAATTATCTTTTATGATTATTATATCATAAAAGTTGTAACTTTAATTATTAGATATAAACCTTAATTATCTTTTATGATTATTATATCATAAAAGTTGTAACTTTAATTATTAAATATTAACCTTAATTATCTTTTATGATTATTATATCATAAAAGTTGTAACTTTAATTATTAGATATTAATCTTCATTATCAGATAATAACCGATCATATAAACAATAAATTTCTTTAATCAATTCTTCTTCTGATAGTGGCGTCCAAAACTCATTACCCTTACCTTTACGAATATCTAGTTCTTGCTGCATTAGGTTGAATAGCTTAATACTGTTAGGATCTCTAAACTTTTCGTATATTATTACATGATTCGGATATTTTTCTTCTGCTTCATTAAGAGGCTTATATAGACTTCTCTTTTGACATCTGATTGCATAATAAGGGAAAGGATCATTGGGTTTGTTCTTCTTGTATATGATTAGACAATTATCTTTTGAATTATCGTTTGTATATGGTGCTGCGATTTCTTTTACGCCCTTGTTTTGAATCTTTAATCTCTCCATTGTTTGTTCAATCTCTTCTACTCTTGATTGCAACTCTTCTTGATTTTCCTGAATCTGCTTAAAATTAGAAACGAAATAGTCTTCGATAATATAATAGCATTTGTCATAGAAGTCTTGTGATACCCATAAAGCAATAGCGAGAAATATCTTTTTATACATATATGTTCCTGATATTAGATTGTTTATTTCGATACCAGCTAGTTTTACTGTGTAAGATGAGTTTTCAAAGTGGCCCGAATTCGGTCCACTTAGTTTGTTATTGTAGTATTCTAATATTTCCTGTGATTCTTTATTTTCCAACCATTTTTTAAATCTTCTACCGCCCATAGCACACAACTTAGTAGCATTGAAATATCCTGTACTCTTATCTATAATCAACTTGAAATCACCAAAGATACCATACCAATAGTTATCTTTGATCTGTTCATAGCAAATATCATTTAAACTAAGTGAACTATCCATAGTACTCATATTTATTATATAAAATAATTATTTATTTCATTTTTGATTAGCTTTTATGGAATAATAACCATAAAAGACAAACATTTATATTTACACTACAACATTACTCTTATCTATCCAACTATTATGCGAATCATCAAACCCTAACCATTTAACGTATACTTTTTCACCTTTCTTTCTCAACACCTTTTCTACCAAGTATTCATTTTTATGTTTCGTCTTTAATAGTTCTGGTTCGTAAAATCTACCTTGTACATCCTCTTCTTCTAAATCTTTAATTCTATATGTAGGCGGATTAGATGGAATAACTTCGCTAATAACAAATACTTCTGTTGACCAATTAGGTGTATATCCTTTCTCAAATAACCCATTCGACTTACTTATACGATAATGATCACCTAACTTGTATTTGGGCTTAACGCGCTTATATTCTTTTTGATACACTTTCTCCAATATTGTTTGCTCATTCTTCTTATTAACTTTTATAGGCTTTAAACCAATTGTTCTATGAATTTGATGATCATACTCTTTAACTAGTGTTGGTAATATCTCTATCCATTTATAATTCCCTTGTGTTGTGAACCTTTTCCACATGTTCTGTTTAAGTGTTCGATTAAATCTCTCAACAACAGAAGCCTTCTTACCACTATAGGTTGAATACTGATTAATCCTATTTTCCTCCATTAACTTCTTAAACTCTTTATTGTAAAACTCTTTACCTTGATCAGTTTGTAAGTTACTAGGCTTTCTCATTCTTAATATGGATTCGAATGCTTCTATAACATTCTTCCCACTCTTATCTTTAACAGGAACAGCAAACGCATATTTCGAGAACACATCTATAATCGTTAGCAAATACTTATAACCTTTATTTAATTTGGAAACACCTTTTAATACTCCACTATCCATTTCTACAAGATCAGCTTGCCAAAGATCATCGATACCTTTTATAACTACGCTTAATCTGTCAAAGTTTTTTCTAGATGGTTTGTGAATTTCTTCTATAATGTCTTCTCTAACACCTTTACCTTCTTCTAGTCAATCACGCTTTTTAACGAATTGAGTTTTAGAACACCACATACAGAAAAAATACCTTTCTTTAGATATCTTCCATTCTTTATTTGTTCTATTCTAATGGTATCTTTCTCCGTATCTGTCAATCTCTTACACTTAACACAATACGCCATCATTATTTATTGTATAGAAAATCAACGAAAAAAAATAAAATCTATCATTACCTAAAAATTATACGTCTTTAGGAAAGTTCTCTTTCTATGTACATTACAACAAACAATAATTGCCCTTCTTCCATAGCTGAATTTTTATTTGGTTTAATTGTAATTATATCGTTCTTGTTAAAGTTAAAAGGTAAAGTTTCAATCAAAGTATCACACAAATATATCTCTAGAAAGTATTTATCCAAACTTAATTCCATGTGCATTATTTTCCCATTATAGAGAAATTTGTAACCATTAGAGAGATTAAATATTCTAAAGATTGGCTCCTTAACGTTTTTAGCTCTTAATCGATATAGTAGAGGTACAGTTTCTTTCTGCATAATCAATTTAGTAGTATCCATCCTAACCTTTCGAAAATCTTCTTTCTTGACGTATGTGTCTTGTAACGTTTCTAATGCATCTTCAAATCGTTTTCTATCGTTCTCTAATTGAGCTTCTATTGACCTAAGTTGACTTACGCTAAAAACATCATTTAAATTCTCCAACAATTTTAATTTTTCTTCACTAATATCAACATTATCTTTTCTATCTTTAACATTACCAAATATATCCATACTCATTTATTATAAAGAAAATGTCCATCCTAATTTTTCAAAACATTTCTTTAACATCTCTGTTTGTTTAGATGAGTGTTTAAAATCAATATCAACATGAACATCGTGCTTTTTCAACAGATGGTACAATACACATTTCAAGTTAATAAACAATACTCTTTTTGGATACAGTTCTTTAAAGTTTTTGTATAAGTTTTCGAAGTCGTCTATAAGTGTTTCTTCCATATGTCGTAAGTTTAATGGTTTTTGATCGGTAAGGTGATAGTGTATTAAATAAACATCATCATAATATTTTGTGTATTTGTTTTTCTTTAGTACTTCTAGAACATCTTTTGTTGATATTAAATGTTTTGATATATCCCTAAATTCATCATTTAACACCTTGAACACGTCTTCAGGAATAATTCTATCCTGTAAAGCTTGCAAACGAGATAACTGTAACTTAAATCTTTTTATAGTATCATACCATGGTTTTCTTACGTAAGCTCTCATTCCTTCATTAGTACTGTAAACAAAACCATTCGCTACAAAACAATTATCGCAAATATATGTACTCCTACCTTTTGTTAATGACTTACAACCACAATTACTGCATTTTAATGGTCTAGAGCTATAATTTGACAACAACTCCTTTAAGGTAATTATTGGACGTAACTTTACCAACTCTTCCTCTGTGTACAAAAATTTAGGTATTAACATTCTCCAAAAGTCAATAACTGTATATACGTTGTTTTTGTCTTTTAAGTCTATCTTACTAACATACTTAAAATACTAATAAATATTAAATCTATCTAGTGCATCTAGTTCATCCTCATGCTTCTCAAAATAATCTAAAAATCTATTGTGTATAGCTTCCATATTTATCTTAAAACAAAACTTTTATGGATATAAACCATAAAAGTACTTAAACTTAATAATATTTAATCATTTTTAATCATATACATAACATCACTAAAAGAATACCCTTGATTTAGAAGATTTAAAACCTTAACACAAAGATGACCACATATATCGGAATTAAAGTCTTGTATTCGTTCGTCATTGTAAAATAAGTTTTCAGTACCAAGATATTGTGCCAGTTGTTTAGGAGGAACACCACCATAAGAATCGAACACATGCTTTATGTTGTTATCTTTCCAATAGCATATCCAATGAGTACCAATGTTTTCTGATTTATTAAGGTTAACTATACCACACTCATTTACATAAGGTTTTTGTGGAAGTTCATCACTCATAAATACACCTCTAAATCGTTTTATCTAATTCTTTAACCAACCTCTCTATATCAAAGTTGGTCAATGGTTTTAGTTTTTTGACTTCTTTGGTTTACCTGCTCCCTGCTTTTCTTCCATAGCCATATTGTGTCTTTTTTGTTCTTCAAGTTCTTGTTTATTCTTCTTAGCATTCAGTACAGTTTTAGTAATGGCTGCTGCACCACTTGCTAATGATCCAACTGCTCCTAAAGCAGCTAAAATGGCTGGAATTGTAAAGATAAAACCACCCATATGCTCTTAATCTTTTTCATTTGTGCAGTAGTTAAAGTTAAATTCATTCCTTTACCTTCTTTAATTTTCTTAGATTTATCACTAAGTTGTTTCTTTGTTAATACATGATCAATATTTAGATCCTTTAGTTCGTTATAAGGAACACTAAACATACAACCTTTAATAGAACACATCTTCCTATTTATTTAAGAGAAAATCTTAGTTTGTAAAAATACAGTTGTTGTTGCTCCACCAAAATCAATTAAGGAATCATTCTCATCTGTTATCCTTATCTCAAAATTGTCAACCTTGTCTTTGGATATAGGGAAAAATAATGGATAAGTAGGTTCGTAAATGATGCTATGTTTAAACTCGGCATCTGTTTTAAATGATGCTATGATCCCTGTTTCTCTATGTGTGTATTCTGTATCTTTAACAAACATGCCATCTGCTATATTACAGTGAACATTTATAGTATCAAACGGATGAAACTTTGGCAACTTACTTCCAATATGTGTTTTATTCTTTTATAAAACTTCAAAAACATTAAACCCGAGGACAGTACCTATACCCCCAATTGTAACATCATTACTATCAGTTTCTATTTTAACTCTATTTCTTAAATGATCTTCTGATAATGTTATGTTGATGGATTGAAATCTTAAATATTCATTAAGACTGTTTAAGCTGTATTGCCCTTCTGGTATAAAAACTTGTCTATCACCATATGAGAAACGGTTTTTTTCTGTTGTTATGTTTGGGGTTAGATATGTACTGTAAAACCCAACTAGTCCTATACTTAAATAGTTGCTCCTGTTGTCTAACTCATAATGGAGTTTCTTCTTTAAAACAGAAGTATCACTCGTTAGCTTAAATACCTTAGTTTAAAGAAGAAAAAGAGAAAACTACGAATTGTTAAATATGCATACTACACTTTGATCACCTTGTCAGTTATACTTTCTGCAACAACTGGGCTTATTAATATTTTATACCTGTAACAATTTACTCGATATTAACAACGTCTCTTGCAACTGGAAGTGCTATAATAACAGGTTTGTCTTCTGAGTTAAACATAAGCAAAAGAAAAGATGAATATAAAACCATTGTCACTTGTATTAACTCATTTAAAGAACAGTTAGAGACGATAATAACACTAAATGGTGAAATGGATAGCGAATATATAAAAGATACGTTGCTTAAGATCAGAGAACAACTTAAAGATATAAGATCATAAAAGAGACGATTTTCTCTATAATAAATGAGTAAGAAAACTATTAATTGGGATTTATAAGAGATGATAAAAGAAACAACAGTTAAGAAAATAAATGGAGAGCTTATACCTGATGATGTTCGATGCCTTATAGTGGGTCCGTCTGGGTCTGGTAAGACGTTTTTGTTATTTAACTTCTTATTACAGCCAGGTTCGTTAAACAATTCTTACTTCTACATATATTCTAAAAGCATGAATCAGCCAAAGTATGAGCAGTTAAAAGATCGATTTGAAAAAGCAGAACTAAAGTTTAAGAAGCAAATAGCAACGTTCTTAAGCGGTAATGATTCTATTGTACCTATTGATGAATGTGAAAAATACTCTGTTGTTGTGTTTGACGATTACATTTTGGAGAATCAAGATACTGTTAGAAATTACTTTACAAGAGGTAGGCATAGACATTTAGACTGTTTCTATCTTGCACAAACATATTCAAAAGTACCTAAACAGCTTATAAGAGATAACGTTAACTTCCTATGCATATTCAGACAAGATGATACTAATCTTAAACATGTGTATAATGAGTTTGTTGGAGGAGATATGTCTTATGATAAATTTAAAGAGATATGTTCAAAATGTTGGCAAGAAGATTATGGTTTTATAGTAATTGATATGACAAGGAAGGTAAACAATGGTAAGTATAGGAACAAGATAAAACACTTCTTAAACGTTTGACTTTTTTCACGTTTATTTATGTTCTTTGACGTTTATTGACGTTTGTTCGTTTTCTATATAATAAATGGATGAGAAAGATATTAATAAGAATATCAAGTTAAAGGAGTTCTTGATAAAGGGCTTCAAATCTTGGAAGAAAGAAAGAGCAGGTATATATGATAAATATAAGACACAAGAACAACTTGTAATTGATGCTATTCAAAACTTGGGAAGTGAGATCAAAGAAGTAGCAGAACAAAATAAAAATCTAATAACTGAACTTGTTCCAGTTGTACATAAGACGGCTTCAATAGATCCCAGTCTACTAGAAACACCTAAAAAGATAACTTATGATAGTTCTCCAAGTAGTAGTGATACGCCTATAACGGGAGAAATAAAACAAATGAGAAAACAAATTAAAGACAAAGTTGAAGGAGTAGAGCCTTTAACAACAGCACAATCATTTGGTAAGATTGCAACGAAATATTATAGTAAAAGAAATGATAGTGTGTTTGGAATAAGAACTGTAGAAGAAGATGGAAAAATAATAAACAAAATAGGAAATTCTGAAGTTAAAGTGAATGGTGATGATTTGATAATTAATGGTAAAACTTATAAGGGAACAGAAGGTCTATGGGAATTGTTAACGATGAATACTAATAAAAACATTGAAGATTATGATGATGATGATTTTGAACAGTACAAGGAAATAATAATAGAATCAGATGCTGCCTTCCAAAAATATAATCGAGATAAAAAAAGTAGCATCTAGTAGAGGTTCTAAGTACATTTATATTATCAAGCCTATTTGGGATAATTATATTAAACCATCTTTACCTCCAACTCCTAAAAGGACTGGTGACGGAATTAAACAATATACAGAGATACCTAAAGAATATATATGGATGGATGATGTGAGAAAGTTAATTGATCGGCTAATAGTTATAGATGGAGAAGAAAAGGCTGGTAATAATAACTTTTATAATGAGAAAGTAGGTATAGTGAGTATGATTAATAATAAGCTTTCACAATTTATTCCTAATGATTCAAAAGGTATAGGTTATTTGATTAAGATATTAAATACATTACCACCACGATTCTGGAATGATGAGAATCTTGGAAAAGGATTAGTAAATGATTTGATTAATAAACTCCCATTTGAATTACATATTCCAGGATTTTCGTATTGGGGTCCGGGAACTAAGCTACAAGAAAGATTAGAAAGAGGTGATAAAGGTATTAACCCATTAGATGAGGCTTGTAAAGAACACGATATATACTACAGAGACAATAAAGATACAGAGTCAAGACATATTGCAGATAAGGAACTAGAAACTAAAGCGTGGAAAAGAGCATTTAGTAGTGATGCGTCAATTGGTGAACGATTAGCTGCTTTTGGAGTTGGTACTGCTATGAAGGCTAAGGTTAAGTTAGGATGGGGATTATAAGTTTTTAATTGTTATTATGTATGATTCTTTCATGGGTATATCCCATAAAAGCGTTGTTTCAAGATTTTCTTTATAATAAATGGATAGTGTTGAGAGTTACGAGTTACAGAGTTTTAAATCTAACACAAGAACATTTAATAATTTGAATGAAGCTAACAAAGATATTGAGTTCGATTTCGATGTAGGGGATGGATTCGTACATCCACACAAAACAGATTGTCATATGACTTTTGAAGTTTTTGGTGCATCAGTTGGAGGAACATTTGGTGCAAATGATACTATAAAACTTGTAGATAACTTCTTCCCATTCTTCTTTTCTCAAATTGAGGTTAGAAAGCATGGAGTTGTTATAGATAAGATTGAGCTACCAGGAATAACATCTACAGCTATTGGAGCATTAAATATTTCCAAACCAGAAGTTGAATATCTAAAACAAGCAGGATTTGAAACAGATGATAAACTTGGTCTGAGAAAGGACTTTAGTGTTTTGTATCCATTAAAATTAATTCCAGGCTTCTTAAGTGATTATAAAGAGGTTATGTGGAAAGGTGGATTGAAAATAACATTTACAAAAGCTAACAACAATAACGATGTCTTGTACAAATGGACTGGATCAGGGGCAGGTGCAGCAGCTCCTCATGATGGAAAAATAACAATAAAAAGTATGGAGATAAGAATGCCTATTGTTGAATACGAATCTAATTATGAAAACAAGTTAAAGTTGAATATTCTTAAAGAACCTAAAATCGTGTTTTCATTCCATACTTATCAATGTGTTCAAAAGACTGTTGTAGGTTCTTTCTTGGAGTTTGATGTTACTACTCAATTTAATTCTAGACAATTTGATATGCCTGATTTCGTAGTTGTAATGTTCCAAACTGATAGAAGTGGCAAACAAACAGCAGATGCAAGTAACTTTGATCATTGTAAGGTAAAGAATATCTATCTTAAGAATGGGAGGAATGAGGTATTTCCAAAAGAATCAAGAAACTTAGATATCGCTAACAAGGATTATTTTAAGATGTATGAAGACTATACTGCATTTAAGAGAATAACATGTGGTAACACTGAAATGTACTATGACCCTAAAGAGTTTATAGATAACAGACCAATGTATGTGATTAAGTGTAGTAAGAAGAAGAATGTATCGGTAAATGAGAGAACAAACATAAAGATTGTAGTAGACTTTGCAGAAGCTGTGGCTGCTAATACTATATGTTATGCGATTTTAATTGGACAAAAAAATTTTACATATGACCCTAAGAATGAGAAAGTAGTAGAAGAGTTTTAGATAGTTAAATGTATGTTTGTATTGTTTTATTAGTTTTTTCATAAACAAAATTGATAAAAAATGATTAAATATTTTTTGGTGAAGATAAAAATTGAAGAGTGTTCATTGATTTTCTATATAATAAATACGATGTCAAGTCATATTGAGCTTTTAAATAAACTTGGAAGTCTTGAACAAAAACAAGTTATTGGATTAAGAGAATTAGAATTAAATACAGAATATAAGATTGTGAAAATGGAAAAGATTAAAACTAAGTTTGGAAAGAGCATTTTAGTTGAATGTGAAGAGTTTAAGGTATTTCTTCCACGTAGATTTACAAAACACTTAACAGATAAAATGATTGATGAGATCGTTAAAGATGGAATAAAAATCAAATACACTGGTTTAAAAGATAATTATCCAACTGTTGAGTTCTGTATGTAAATTTTATGTATGTAAATGAGGATTGGTTTTAAGAATTTCACATAAAACGAGCATTTTCCTTATAATAAATAAACTATGGCTAATTATTTGAATAAAAAAATGATGTTAAAGTATTGAGATTCCTTCGCATAGATGAGTTAGAAAAAAGTAAAGCGTACGAGATTACATTATGGAAATTGATTCAAACACATCGTTATGGTCAAAGAGTTTTAGTACATTTAGATGAGAAATATAAGACGTTATTACCACAAAGATATAATTATGAAACTGAGCAAGTATTGAAAGATTTGAAAAAGTATAAGCTGTTTGTTAAGTATGAAGGTTTGAAAGATTTAGATAATGGTTATAAAATACATCAGTTTTACTTTAGAAATGAATCCAGAAAATAAAACTTTAATTTTAAGTATGTTTTAAGTGTATAAGTGTTCATTATCAACATCCAAACTTGTAATTTTAAGTGTATAAATGTTTTTATAGTATCGGACTATAAAAAACTAACACCTTTGGATATATAGAACACAATGTCATTTGAATTTTAAAGATACATGTATAAATAAGGGATTTATTTGAGCTTTTTATAATTATATCCTTAGAGTTATTCAATTTACAAGACATTCAGTAGATAGGCAATTTATTTCTCTATTGATTAACGTTTGAATTTTGAAAATCGGTTAATATTTGACGGTTATAGCCAATTCAAAATTTCGGGAACTTTTTACGGGTTCATTTTTGAGTTTTCGGGAAAATGTTATTCTTTAAAAAAGTCTTAGAATGTTATTGTAATTATGATAGTATGTTTTATTTTTTCAATTTGATGACATTTTGTAGAGATATTGAAAAAGAGAAACATATCCTGTGGGTTATGCAACCCTTTATGCATTCTAAAAAATTGGTTATGTTATTATTATTCATTTGCCGTTTGAATTTTGAAAATCGGTTAATAAACAACGATGTTATAACGATCTGGAGATATTTTCCCTCATGAGCCGCCATTGAAGTCAGGGTTGGTTATCGTTTCCAAAAAATTATCATGTTTACCTTATTTAGTACTAGTTCATTCGTAATAATTTCAGAGCTTAATTCGTATTTTTAACAATTCTGGAAAAACGTGATAAAAAGAATTAGTTTCCAGCCCTGTTTGTCACGTGAAGGTAAAAATCATCACGTTACATTGTCACGTTATCTAGCTACAATTTCTCTCTCCTCACAATCGAAAAAGTTTTAAACTTCTTAGTTTAGTTATAACGTGACAGAATTCGTATTGTTATTACTACACCTCCATATACTGCTTGACTA
Organism: Thermobia domestica; assembly: GCF_964235325.1. NCBI lineage: Eukaryota > Metazoa > Arthropoda > Insecta > Zygentoma > Lepismatidae > Thermobia > Thermobia domestica. The sequence goes on along the minus strand of NC_137458.1, from coordinate 275,735,279 downwards.
CTAAAAAGAAAGAAAAGAAAAACATCTAGACTGCCTGAGGGAATGCAGCTTGTGACTTAAAAAGAAACAAGTTCTCCTTTACATTGTTACTACAATTATGTTCATATGGAAGTCACGCTTCAAAAAAGAAAGAAGGAGAATGATCGTAAATCTCATGTACATATATGCTATTCCTTCTCTCAACTGAATATATGTATATGCGTGTGGTGAAAGTGTATATATACGTAACAGCGAATCAACATACTTAACTTTAAGTTCGTATTACTCAGCTATTAGTAGGCCGATTTCAATCAAACAAAAACTATTTTTTCAATCAAAGACAGCACTATAAGATATAAATGTAAGTTTTTATGATTTTAAATGTCATAAAAGCATATTCAATCTCACTTTAACATTGTAGTTATGGGAATACTTTGTGCTGTGTAAGTTTGAATAATTAGTTGGTTCCTTCTGTGTTAAAGTGTAATGGTTAGTGGTGGGTTCATAATTTTTTGGTAGTTAGGGGGTGGAGGGGGAAATGCGCCAGAAGTAACCATCCCTAACTACTGGCCTTCAACTCTATATAACTTACTAACATCATGGCCTCTGGAGCCCGGAGGTTCAATGCTACGTTCACAAAAGCTATTCACTGACTTCTATCCTTAGCCAACTGGATCCAGTTTCTACTTTGTATTCCTTTCCCTGCGAGATCCATCTTAATTTTGTACTCCCATCTGCGCCTAGATCTTCCTAATGGTCGTTTCCCGATTGGTCTTCACCCAAGCGTTTCTACTTTCTTCCATCCTAGCTACATGACCTGCCCACCTATGCCTCCTAGACTTGATGATCCTAATAATGTTTGGTAAACTGTATAAATTATGTAGTTCCTCGTTATGAAGTTTCCGCCATTCCCTATTCCCGTTCCTCTTGGGTCTGAAAATTCGTTTCAGGAACTTGTTCTCAAATAATTTCAGTCTGTGTTTCTCCCTAAGAGCAAGCGACCATGTTTCGCAACCATACAGAACAACAGGCATGATAATAGTTTTATACAGGGTGTTTCAAAACAATACCGGCAACGTTTGAGAGGTGATTTCTGACACCAAAGTAAGACGAAAAGTATAGACCAATCTGGGTGCACAAATGCTTCCTATCGAAGCTATAGACTGCCGAATACGTGAAAAAATGAAATTTAAAGGTCCATACCTCTAAAACTATGGGGCCTAACGTAGTCGGGTTAAGACTTTACTAAGGAACTAATATGTGCTCTATCGAAAAATACATGCTTCAGAATCCTGCAGTATTCCACAACAATTTTTGAAGGGATAGATAGTTAGTACTTCAGATTATATGCCCGTAACCAAACTGTCTGTGCAAAAATTGTTGCGTGTGCACCTTAGGATTCTAAAACATGTATTTTTAGATAGAGCACATATTAGTTCCTAAGTAAAGTCTTGACCAGACTACGGTAGGTTCCATAATATTGGAGCTATGGACCTTTAAAGTTCATTTGTGCATATTTTCGGCAGCCTATAACTCTGAAAGGAAACATTGGTGCAACTAGGTCGGTCTATGCTTTTCGTCTTATTTTGGTGTCAGGAATCACGTCCCAAACGTTGTCGGTGTTGTTTTCAAACACCCTGTATATTTTAAGCTACAATTTTCTCGACAAAATTAGCGACAAGAGATGTTGTACTGAATAATAACACGAATTCCCTGCTTTTAGTTGACATTTGATTTCTTCGTGAATATGATTTTCATCTATTAATATTGAACCTAGATATTTGAAAGTATCCACTTTATCTAAAGTATTATTTAATAAACGCATCCATAACACTGATATGGAAGGTTTTGTTGTTTTCAGGTGAAGAGGTGTATCAGAGGCGATTTTTTCTACAGATTACGAAAATGACCTTCAAAATTGTGTATCTCGTCAGTTTTTTTCATAAATCACGAAAATGTTAAAATTTTAAAAAAAGTATTTTTTAACATGTAGACGCCTGGTGCCTCTCCTAATCGTTGCAGAGACATGAATGACCCCTTGTTGGAAAACTAATAGAACAAGTAATGCAACGAGCTATATTTGGTGCATCTGAGCTCCCATTCGTAGAAGAAGAAATTCGAAATATTTGTAAAGAAATGTTACTTTTTGAATTTCCGGCCACGCTGGCAGTACTGTTAGTTATTCTACGTTGGTAAAAAAATAATAGGAGTTTCTTGCATAGTCATATCAACCATATAGAAAAATAAAAGCCGTAGTTACAATAAGGAGCGAGGGAAAAAATCAAAGTGCAACCACCGTTTATAAATTTTGGTGTTCGTAAACATTTACGTTGTTACTCCTAGCGCCTTCTAATTCTCACATAGACAAGATCGACACCTTAATAGCCAGGAAATCCAACGAGGTATGTTTGGTACCCCTGAACTCCCATTTGTAGAAGAAGAAGAAATTCGAAATATTTGTAAAAAAAATGAATTTCCGTCCACTGACAACACTGTTAGTAATCCCACGCTGATCAAAAAAATTAGTACAAGTGCCTTACATAGTAATGCCAATCATATAGAAAATGAAAGCCGTAGCTACAATAGGAAGGGAGATACAAGACGAAGTGCAATTACCTGCATAAAATTTATAATTTGGTTTGAATGCATTCACATTGGCAACAATGTCTTCTCCCCCACTCCTAATTGTCACAGAGATATGAATGACATCTTGGTTGGAAAGCTCATGAAACAGGGAATGCAACGAGGTATGCTTCGCACCCATAGTCTAATAGTCAGAGAAGAACGGTAAGAAGAAAAAGAAAAAAAGAGAATGACTAGTTGGGGGTGCCTCATTCTACTTTGCCCCGGGCGCCGAAATCTCTAGCTAGGACTCTGGTAATTGTACAAGAATTCCCTGAGCTAATGTAATTTTAGCGATGAACACAATCAGTGAGTGTGAAACGAATTTAATATAAATAAAACACAGATTAATATAAAAGAAATGAATAAATTCAATCTAAGTTTTAAATAACTGAATTTTAAAGAAGATCGGAAAATTTAAGAGAAAATCTTATTTACGAATGGTGGATAGATTATGCTATAACCTTATCGAATTTAAACATTGCACAAATAACTATTGGTCAAACTTTATTATTGAGACAATTGGACATTAGATGAACGTGTGCTTGCTAACCTTAAGAACACGTATACTGACATAATACAATAAAATTTGCCACAATTGTGACATACATGGAGCCGACATGGATGATGTTCACAATATTAATGCAATACCCTGCTTGAGTTAAATGAAATGATAAGGAGTATGAGTACCAGAAAACGAGCCTAGTGCTGTTCAATCGATCAAAATACACTAATAAAAATTCGTTATCTGGACAGTGGTACATTGTACACATATAAGGAATCCTCTTCCTTACTACAGAAATCAGTATGGAGCATACGTTATCCATATGCTATATACGTATTGCCCTTAGATGTCACATCATGCCGAATGTATGACTACTAACAGTCTTCAGTTTATTACGTACATATACATAGGTTATATTCATAACTATAAGTTATATATGTCCTTTATGTGTGAGATTCTGGCCGTCTATATTGTTTTATACGGACAATACGTATAAATGGGACACCTATACGGAAATTATTACAAAACATGCCTTTTCAGTTATATGTATGCTGTAGGTTAAGTCCAAAAACTACAGGTTTTACAAATGTAACATACGTTTTTGAGTAAGCTACATATGATTCTTTTTCTCAGTGTACAACCACTGAAGAGAAGTACAACCAGTTGTCATTATGTATTAAATGCAGGAAATAGAATGTTCTAAACACTACCATGTAAACCTTTGTCACTGAGGACTAACTTGGTCACTAACGAACATAAAATATACCATAAGTCATCCACATTATATTCTTCTGCTAATTTTCTGCATACTCATTTACATATATACGAACTTTCCGGATATAAAAATGAATTAAATTGTACCCTCTACGTTTCTTATATACGTACAAAATTCCACTTCTAAAGTAATATCTACATTAAAATAACTTTTGTTAAGACGAACCATGACGTTGTCAAATATGTCATATATATTTGTGAAGTCCGTCATATATCATATGTTCTGACTTTACTGCCGTTGAATGATGAAACAGAATCTCTTGTACGTTGTTAAGCACTGTTTACATGTAGAGGAGAAAACAAAAGTAAATAACAAAATTTAGTGAAATATTAGATTTGATGATTACTCAGCTCTTGTACTAAATCACAAACGTTTGTAAAAATATCAATTGTAGTCTGTTCTTCTTTCTTAGAAAATTCAAAATAAAACGTTTCTCAAAAACGAACTTAATTGACTCGAATACATCATGCGCTTAGCTGTTTCGTAGTCAAGCTACAATTCATATAGAATAACCAAAAATATAAGCCGTTTGAAACAAGCAAAGAATATATGTGAACAAATATATGAACGGATTGAATTTTGAGTACATTTTTAAATCGGTTAAGAGGAAAGCAAATAAATGTTTCACAGCAGAAACACCCAAGATAATCGGATACAACGTAAAGTTACTCGTTATGCACTAGTGACTGCAATTATTATTAAAATTAAATTCGAGTTCTCACCGCATTTAGCCAAGTGAATAGTACAAATAAAAAAGTAATCCTTCATCTGGTTTAAGTAATCCTTTTCTCTATACCATAGAGAACACTTTACATTGTGCATATATAAAGACACGTTACTCAACATATATATACCGAAATTTAAGACATTCCATTTGGCACATTAAACAAAGTCGACTTAGTATTTCAATCAAACTATATAGGAGTTGTAAATTTAAAAGAATTATGGAATCTTTTACTGCATCAGAAAATCAATCTTTATTGGGTAATTGATAAGGTATAATAGGTCACATAAGGGCATTCAACCAAGGTATCCACCGTAACCTCCTAGACCACCAAGACGGCTGTACACATGGACGTTGGGGCCGATTCTTCTGACAATAGCGTTGAAACCATTGATTCCATCAGCTCCATAACTCACTTGTCTTAGACTGCCATCAGACTCTACCAAACTGTATTGACCTCTGACCAAGTTACCGTCACGTACTTCAGCTTGGTTCTTCTGGTCGCCAGTCAAAGCATCGGAAACAGCGTAGCCAAAGTTGTATCGTGGGTAGGACTGAAAAATAAATTATAACTTAGTACCGGTAGTTATAATTGTTAAAGAAATAATTAAATAACCTGGTGGAAGAAGGCCGTATCCCACATTTACAACTTTATAAAGAAAAAATCTGTTCAAGTTTGCAATACACTTAGCAATTCATAATTCTAAAATGTCTTGATGGGAAATTAGGTAAGGCTTCACTTAAAGAAGAGGAAAAGCAGTAGATTATGCCAGCTACCATGTAGTGCATGATAATCAATTTTTGAGATGGCTTTTGATATGTTTTTATTCCGCTCTATCCCTAAATTTGAGAGTAGTCATGTTTATTTTCGCAATACTTTGGACTGGAAACTATTTATATCTAACCGTAAGATATTTTGCAGCCATTGCGTAAATTGAAACTTCTATGAAATAAACTACCGTTTAATGGTGAATTTATATACCTTGTGAAAAATTTCTCCAGATTCATTATTTGCCAGTTGAATTATTAAAAAAAATATGCAAGAAAATGAGTTAGAATCCTCACATTTGGAATACAGTAACATTCATGCATGTTGTAATTAGTATAATACAATAGCATTATTAAGTTCATATACAAGAAGAGTAATGTGATTTACTAGAAAGTGTATTTTCTGGAGCAATATACTACCCTTTAATTATTGTATTTTCTATACCATTCCTATTCCTTACGTAATAGTCCAATCCTCCAGCGAGACCTCCATAAGCTCCATTGCCTCCGTAACCACCTAAAGCCCCAATCCCAATCACAGCATTGCTAGCGGCAATCAAGGCAGCGAAGGCTACGAGAACCTGAAGAGGAGATTCAATAACAATAAAGATTTGTTCTGGTTGCCTGTAATTTGTTGAACAATTAAAATTAGTCAATTTTCACAATTTAGAAGTATAATCAAATAGAATTTATAGAACTGCAAACTATTTTGTTTATATCACTTACATATGTGTGTTAGTGTAACTCTTTTTCTATAAAAGAAGAAAGAAGAATCTAGAGGAATGGCATTCGTGTTTCAAGGAAACTAATGATGATGAAGACCTTGTCAACAAATAAATAAATATGAATAAATAAATAAATAAATAAAATTTCACAATTTACAACTGGGTTTTTCACGTCCAACAACAAACTTGATTCGCAACTTTCAATCCTCTACATTCTGGCCAAAATCCATTAAGTAGCTCTTGGAATTTTATGTATTCTTCGTGTTTATGTTTACCATATCTTCTTTATAAATATATATAATGGAGTTGTATTACATCGAACTCGTTGAGGTCTCATCACGGCGAATTTAAAATACCTCTAACTTTACAGTATTTATGTAATATCTTCAAATAGATATAGGATAATCAAAAACGAGTTTGCTAGATAACACTATTAACACTATTTTACTTTAGATACCGTTATTAAGACTTAGTTATCTGGTTTTGATTTCCAGCCATTTAGAGAATCTAAATGGCAGCAAAACGAAAGCTACTAGGTGGCTTGTGACAAGGGTACCTCATGCAAACTAATATTGCCTAAAGCGCGCTTGTTCCACATGTCGATTATCTTTCATCTGTTTGAAGATATCACATAATTACTGTAAAATTAGCAGTAATTTAATTTCGTAGTAATTAAGCCTTTTAAGAAAGTTTCTTATACCAGCACATGACAAGAAATTTGTACATACGTTAGCACATACTTTGAATATCTGTTACCGAAATATGAGTTCCCAGTGTTGTTCGATTAACATTGTCTGATATTGAGTTCAGAGGGAGTCGTTAGTTTGGTTCTTGGTAATTTTAAGAAAAAACTATTTGTGCTAAAAGAAAATTCTGCCCATGTCTAGAAGTGACGCTTTGAATTGAAGACGTTTCCACATAATCAGGCTTAAAGATTGGTTTTAGACTAGCGACCGCTTATATAAGAAAACAGCTTATTTTGAAATTTTAGACAAAGAACGGTGTTTAAGAAAGAGGAAAGGGAAGATTAACATTGTAAATAGGGGAACAATCGAATAGAATTGTCATTGATAGTGTCAATGTTTGAAGGTTGCATACAAAATTCATCTCAAATCCTCAAAACTCTCATCTATATCTGCTCCATAAATCGTAAAATTAACTTACTCTGTCTGCTTACGTTGAATTATCTATTATTAGCATATATTTTTAAACAATTAAGAATTACTTACTACGAAGGTGTTCATGTTGTATTGTTGTTGATGACTCTTGAAGAACGTACAGTTCTTATGTTCTACTGATATTTATGGAATCAAGTACGGAAATGAAATTAGATGGAAAGTTAAAAAAAAGAACTATAGACAATCATATTACCAATTACTGCACATCCTTTTCGTAGGCAAATATTTTAAATGCCTTTTATTAATTAAATCATTCCAAGGAGATTTCAAGAAAGTTTCCACAAAAAAAGGTCATATTATGCGCACATGACTTCTGTTTTAAAATTTGGAAACTGAATGCAATTACACAGTATAAATCATTTTTTCATTTACTGTTAGTATGAGACTTATGTGATAGTTCCTAAAGTCGTTGTGTAGAATCAACTTTGATTTTCACATAGTATGCATTAGTTTCTATTTTTCATGCTTCTCGTGTTGACTGAAATATTACCAATGAACATCTCGAACTAAATGAAAATGCAATGCTTGAGATTCTTGGTTTAACTTCTCATTCTGAAACAATTTAAGTATAAAAAGCAATTGATATATCCAAATGAAATACTATAGAAGAGTTACACATAGAAACAACAAAACTCTCTCGTATTTATATGGATAGAGTATGCATCTTCAAAGCGGGAGACCTGGGTTCGATTACTAGTGGGAGCTCGTGTGGTATGGTTCGCACGTTAATCTGTAGTTTCACGTCTCATATACCCTTGCTGCTGAAAGGGCACTAAATTTTAATCCAATCCAACACAAATATTTGTAGTTCCTTACACGGAAACCTTAATAATATTAATCAGATCTACAGAGATCCACAAATGCGTCATTTCCGAACTTTAGTAAGCAAAAATTTGACAAATCCTATAGAAGAAGGTTAGTTTGGAAAGAAACTTTGGATCAGTTTAGTAGGGAAACTTAATGATTATATTGTGGTATAAATTACATTAAATGACGTGTTGGTATGGAACAGAGATGCACAAACCTAAGTTAGCTTAAAAAGTAAAAAAGTGGAAGTAAGAAAATTCCTGTTATTTTCTACAAGAGGGATAGTGATAAAACAATAACTGCAAACTGACATGTATTTCACATATACTGGTCCACGTTCCAGAAGCACTGGTAACTAACGAAGTTCAGAGTTTAAAATAATTGATGTCCTTTTTAGCAAGTTTTTGATCAGGCATTCGCACTCGAGTTATTGTTTTTTTTTCAATTTCTAACAAATTTTCAGCAAGTTATAGCTCCGAAATGAGTCAATTGTCCTCTTAGTCGTAGTAGATTTTTTACCACTTCCAATTTTAGTAGAGTGTTAAGAATTGAGGTGAACTGTAGTCTTGGGAATTTTAATCATTTACAGGAAACACTTTTGTCACTATCTATTACCGTTCTTCTTCTATAGTGACTGGCATTAAAATCGGAAATCCTATCTCCTACTTGTGGTATGAATATTACATCCACCAAGGAACTCGTTTCCTAATTTTTTACCTTCTAATAATATTAATAAATATAATAGTTTTCTAAGAGTAATATATCTAAAAATTTTCTTGTTCTTGTTCCCGAACACCCTATATATCATTACAAACATCATTCTCATAAGATTTTACGCTATTTTTGGTAGGTCAGATGCCACAAACTGACAAGTTTTTATGCACTATTGCTTTTATTTAACGAAGGTTCATAGCTAGAAGTGTGTTCCATATAACTTCCTTCCACACCTTTGATCTATTCAGCTGTGTACTTCAATAAATATACGTTCCAAAAATAACGTAAGGTGATCTCAACTTACCCCTTCGAAATTACTTCTTATCTGTTTCATCCTCTATGTTAGTTTCCTTGCTCCGGTTCGGTCTTGATATAGCAATTGCCTGCTTAATACTAAGAGATAGTTATGTATTCTTTCAGTAGCAGGTTCTATGTATGTCTTTTTCCCACAATCCCTTCCATTATCTCCATCATGGTAATCCATTATTAGCCAATGTTCTTTTAAATTACTTCTCAATTGTCTCTTCTACTATGTTATTTCTAATATTTCCTCGTTACAAGTTGTTTTCCTTTTTACGTCGATAATTTTCTGATTCACATCCATATCCACACCTATATCTTTATTTGTATTTTACCAAGTGTTCACATTTCTGCTATGTAGGAGATAATACTATACATGGAAAATTCTATGGGATTGTATGTTGACTTTTTTATTCAATTATCCAGAAAGTGTAATTTATTTCGCCATTCCTAACCTTGTTCTTAATCTATATTTTACATTCACACTTCATGCCCTCACTAGCAATACTTCGCGGTATCGGAAATATGTTACTTGTACTATTTAAATTCGTTCTCCTTCCTCTACATTTGAAGCGGATCCCCTCCTTCCAATCACTATTGTTCGATCATTCTAACTTATCTTTTCAACAGATTTTCTTTTAAGTTTTTACTTTAGTTTTCTGGCATCTTACGAACTTGCTTTTCGGATTTCGTGACAAGCGTCAAATCATCTACAAACCGTGTATACTTCATCATTGTACGTCCTGCCAAAGAACTGCCTTCATTATGGAGATCCTTCTTCACTAACTCTTCTACAAAGTATGAAATATACCAACAAACTGTAAAATATTATTTCTCTTATCTAAATATGGAAACATATTCATATAAACCTGTTGAGAAAAGTGCAACAACACATCAAAGCTAAGGCTGCCCAACAGCATGGGAGAGAGGAATTTTAATACCCACGTTATTGCGATTAGGAGAAACTGTGGATTGGCGGATCATATATGCATAGGGAAAGTTAGGCATACATCATTCAAAATTCAGATTTCAGCAATTTGGAATGAGTGTGCAAGGAATTCCTCACAGGTCATAATTCGGAAACATGCTTGTAACAGAATCTTAAATATCCTCGGACTTAAATATGTATGCAAAGTATGAGCAACGTAACGGCAGTGAACAACGAAAATGACAAATGGAAGTTTGAATTATTTAGAAATATCCTCTTGTCGATTCCTTGTTTCCAAAACAACGTCTGCTGCAATTTATTTTTTCCCAAACTTCATACTTGTTTTTTCTTTAAATATATACGTAAAAAATTCTTATCGCGTTACGTGAGATTCAGAACACGAGTAACCGTAGAGTTGGCAGTCCCTACCGCTTCCGAGTTACCGCTGATATATCCCTTGTTTACTGATGTCAAGTCTTACGTTTTCCTACTTTGGACCCAACTTTAACTCAGAGCACATCTGACAATTCAATTGGCAGTACGTATTTTTTGGAATTTTGACATGTGGAACCGATAGAGAATACTAATTTACTATGAAATTTTACCTCCTATATAATAATAATAATAATAATAATAATAATAATAATAATAATAATAATAATAATAATAATAATAATAATTATTATTATTATTATTATTATTATTATTATTATTATTATTATTATTATTATTATTTAATATTCGAAATACACAGAGAAGAATCCGTTATCTGGTCATTGGTATATTGTACAAATATATGGAATCCTCTTCCTACTACAGAAATCAGTACGGAGCATACGTTATCCATATGGTACAAACGCGTTGCCGATAGATGTCACATCATGCCGTATGTATGACATCTAACATCTTTCCGTATAGTACATACATATACATAGGTTATATTCCTCAGCTATAAGTTATATATGTCCTTTGTGTGAGAGATCTTAACCGTCTATATTGTTTCATACGGAAAATGCGTATATATGGGACACATATACGGAAATTATTACAAAACATGCCTTTTCGGTTATAAGTCTGCTGTACTTTAAGTCCAAAAGCTACAGGTTTTACAAATGTAAGATACCTTTTTACGTAAGCTACATAGACTTTTTTCTCAGTGTACAACCACTGAAGAGAAGTACAACCAGTCATCATTATGTGTTCAAGGGAGGAAATGGAATGTTCTAAACACTAACATGTAAACCTTTGTCACTGAGGACTAACTTGGTCACTAACGAACATAAAAGATACCATAAGTAATCCACATTAATTTTTTCTGCTAATTTTCTGCATACTAATTTACATATATATGAACTTTCCGCATGTAAAAATATGTCTTAAATTGTATCCTCTACGTTTCTTATATACGTACAAAATTCCACTTCTAAAGTAATATTTACATTTAAATAACTTAAGGTAAGACGAACCATGACGTTGTCAAAAATGTCATATATATTTGAGAAGTCCGTCATATATCATATGTTTTGACTTTACTGTCGTTGAACGAGGAAACAGGATCTTTTGTACGTTGGTAAGCAGTGTTCACATACAGAGAAGAAAACGAAAATAAATAACAAACTTTAGTGAAATATTGGATTTGATTCTTACTCAACTCTTATACTAAACCACAAACGTTTGTAAAAAAATCAATTGTAGTTCGTTCTTCTTTCTTAGAACATTCAAAATAAAACCTTTCTCAGAAACGAACTTACTTGACTCGAGCACATCATCCGCTTAGGTGTTTCGTGGTCAAGCTACAATTAATTTAGTATCACCAAAAATGTAAGCCGTTTGAAACAAGGGAAGAATATATGAACGGATTGAATTTCGAATACATTTTTAAATCGGTTAAGAGGAAAGCAAATAAATGTTTCACAGCAGAAACACCCAAGATAATCCGATACATCGTAAAGTTACATCATTATGCACTAGTGATTGCAATTATTATTAAAATTAAATTCTAGTTCTCACCGCATGTAGCCAAGTGAATAGAACAAATAAAAAAGTAATCCTTCGTTTGGTTTAAGTAATCTTTTTCTCTATATCATAGAGAACACATTACATTCTGTATATATAAAGACACGTCACTCAACACACACACACACACACAAACACACACATATATATACCGAAACTTAAGACATTCCGTTTGGCACATTAAACAAAGTAGACTTAGTATTTCAATCAAGATATATAGGAGTTATAAATTTAAAAAACAAACTTTATTGGGTTATTGATAAGGTATTATAAGTCGGATAAGCATATTCAACCTAGGTATCCACCGTAACTTCCTAGACCACCAAGACATGGACCAAGACTGTACACATGGACGTTGGGGCCGATTCTTCTGACAATAGCATTGAAACCATTGACTCCATCAGCTCCATAACTCACTTGTCTTAGACTGCCATCAGACTCTACCAAACTGTACTGACCTCTGACCAAGTTACCGTCACGTACTTCAGCTTGGTTCTTCTGGTCTCCAGTCAAAGCATCGGAAACAGCGTAGCCAAAGTTGTATCGTGGATAGGACTGAAAAATAAATTATAACTTAGTACCAGTAGTTATAATTGTTAAAGAAATAATTAAATACTCTGGTGGAAGAAGGGCGTATCCCACATTTACAATTTTATAAAGAAAAAAATCTGTTCAAGTTAGCAATACAGTTAGCAATTCATAATTCTAAAAGTTTTGATTGCAAATTAGGTAAGGTTTGACTTAAAGAAGAGGAAAAACGGTAGATTATGACAGCTACCATGTAGTGCACGATAACCAATTTTTGAGGTGGCTTCTGATACGTCTTTATTCCACTATAGCCCTAAATTTGAGAGTACTCGTGTTTATTTTCGCAATACTTTGGACGGGAAACTATGTTTATCTATTTTTCAGCCATTGCGTAAATTGAAACTTCTATGAAATAAACTACTGTTTAATGTTGAATTTATGTACCTGGCCGTAAATTTCTCCAGCTTCATTACTGGCCAGTTGAATTAAATTTGTTAAAATATGCAAGAAAATGTTAGAATTCTCAAATTTGGAATACAGTAACATTCATGCATGTTGTAATTAGTAATTATTATTAAGTTCATATACAAGAAGAATAATATGATTTACTAAGATCTATTCCAGGCAACCTGATAGGAAACTCCCCTTCCTCCCACCACTCTCCAGTACGGAGGGGAAATCAAGCCGTTGACCCTTCACAGGGAGGGAAGTTTTTCTAATAAACAAAATCGTGTACACACTAAATTCGTTCGTCAATTCGCTCGCACCTGATGGCGAGAAAGCACTGACTGCTGTTTTACCTGTCAACCCCAAATAACAAACAATTACTGTTTTTAATTGTTGTCTTTAAGAAAAGTATTTTTTTACTATTTATGTATTAAAGTTTTGGCTTTAGTCCTATTTATTAAATTGCATTTCTAGAAATAAGAACTAATTCGTTATAAAGTTAATTTCCATCATTGTTTCACTTAAGAATCGGAGAGAAAGCAAACCAATCCTGTCGACATTCTGTCTTTATCTACAATTTCAAGGAAGGTAATCTTCTGGCTGTCTGAGTATCGAGTGCGCAGACTATCGACCTGTGCAAATATTGTATGAATTTAGCGTGTGTGGTAACTATATTACATATAGTGTCGTGTGAAATTAGTGCATATTAAATTGTATTCTGTATCCATTATGTTTTGTATAGTTTATATTATCTGAAACAAATTTTAGTGCATATTAAATTGTAAATAATTGCGTATTTAGTGCTTTGTGAAGCGACAATTCATTATGCTTGCAGTAGTTCTGCGATAAAACATGAGCCCGGGACAGCGTTACGAAGTGGTGAGAAGCGTTGCATTTTGAATATCTTCCATGCTTTAAGAGAACAATACCCTAATTTAACTGTTGAAGAATTCGCCGACATGACTGGGAAACAGACAAGTGTAGGAAAGACAACTGTTTATAGAAGTAGGCGGGAGGCTAAATTTAATGAAAATAAATTAAGAAGTCCCAAAAATACGCTTACAAGTATTTCCCCTCTCGGAAAACTATGACGACTTCACGAAATCGGCAATTCGATCAAAGGTACATCAGGTCTTTTCCCGTAATGAATTGCCAACGTTAAATAAAATTCTGATAGCTATAAATACCGATGATGAACTGCCCTGCTTTTCTCACTCAACTCTCCATAGACTGTTGAAAATAATGAAATTCAAGTATATATAGCACCCATTAATTGCATTGACCTCCAGACAAGAGTTCTGTGAGAACTAAAAACTTTTTTGGGGCCATGGTGGCTCCGTGGTACAGCGTTCACCTCTGGGGCATAAGGCCCTGGTTCGATCCCAGCTCGTGCTTAGTGGGCTTTGTGGTGGACAAGCACTGTTTTTGCAGATTTTCTCGGAGTTCTCCTGTTTCTCCTACTTTTCTCTTTGCACTGTTTCATTCATTTTCGTCATCACAGTCTCCTTTAGCCTACCCGGCATAACTGCGATACGTAAAACTCAAAGATTTAATTTCATGTCCAAACATCTGTTACTCTCCCTCCCCCTCAACGGTCGTCAGGACTGTTGACAACTCCGTTTTTATTAAAATAGACAAGTAACAATTCAAAAGTCAATTTCCTCTATTATCAATTGGCTAAACTCAAGGCCAACGAAAGGGCTGGGTGAGGATTGCAACCACACAAGGCGCCAAATTTTAGGGGATTTTACGGGCGTCAAATTCACTGTGATGGTTAAGCTCCAATATTATAATTTTGCTTGAAACGACAGACTCAGACATGGGCCTGTTCAAATTACGTAGCATCTGCAGTTACTATTTCGTGTCAGGCTTCAATCAATCTGGGATTGTTTTTCTAAGTCCACCATAACAAATTTTCCCCCTTAATAAACTCAGAAGACTTCAATGTTGATGAATCTTGTATGTATGATGCTTTACCGTAAATTTATCGCCGCGTATTAATAAACAACAAACAAAAAAAGATACTTTGCCACCATCACATCAGGTGTACGTACGAAGAGAAAAACGTAGGAAAATGATTTCATTGAAAAATAATCAATAGAAACCAGGGCATTTACCTGAGTTGAGGCGCCCGGGGCGAGAGGCATTTATTCACTATTATCAGTGTGTATACATTTGGTTATTTTTCTTCTGGTTCTTTTTAATGTAAGAACACATGTATATAAGAGAGGAAACAAGAAGTGTATTATTATTATTATTATTATTATTATTATTATTATTATTATTATTTCAGGTTCTTAACGCACTGATAATTTACCCATACATATTGTACTTGGTTTCCGATTTTATATTATAAAATTCATGTATCAAAGCAGTAAATACCAATTCAATTACCAACCCTGACATCCCTTGCCATTCCAACATTATGTCATAACCCCGACTGCTAAAAAAGAAGGAAAATAAACAATACAACTGTTCAATAAAATTTCCATTAAAATGACACATGTGCTACTTACTCACTAATGCAGGTAAATGTCATTAAGTGTTTTAAAATACTCAATGTTATTATGAAAGTTGTAATTTATTATTTAGGCCTAGACGTATTTAAATACACTCTATACCTCCGTGTTCGGGGGCTGATGGTGGAAGACGGAACACCAACATTCACCTGTACTTGAGCGTGGTGGGGGAAAAAACTTCTTCTTTTTCCTATCCTTTTATGTGAAACAGAGAATAGAAAGTGTATTTTCCGGAGCAATACACTACCTCTTAATTATTATATGTATTTTCTATACCATTCCTATTACTTACGCAATAATTCAATCCTCCACCGAGACCTCCATAAGCTCCAATGCCTCCGTAACCACCTAAAGCTCCAATGCCAATCACAGCATTACTAGCGGCAATCAAGGCAGCGAAGGCTACGAGAACCTGAAGAGGAGATTCAGTAACAATAAAGATTGGTTCTGGTTTTCTTAATTTGTTGAACGATTAAAATTATTCAATTTACACAATTTAGAAGTATAATGAAATAGTATTTATAGAACTGCAAACTATTTTGTTCATATCACTCATCACGGCAGAAACAAACAAAAAAAAAGATTGATAGACAACATTATTTTGCTTGAGATACCGTTATTACGAATTAGTTATCTGTATTTGATTTCCAGCCATTTAGAAACTCGGCATTTACTTTGCGTTTGTAAATGGCAGCAAACCAAAAGCTACTAGGTGACTTGTGATAAAGGTACCTCATGCAAACTAATATTGTCTAAGGCGCGCTTGGTCCACATGTCGATTATCTTTCATCTGTTTGAAGATATCACATAATTACTGTAAAATTAGCAGTAATTTAATTTCGAAGTAATAAGACCGCCTAAGAACTTTTCATATACCAGCACATGGCAAGAAATTTGTACGTACGTTAGCACATACTTTGAATATGAGTTCCCAGTGCTGTTCGCTTAACATTGTCTGATATTGAGTTCAGAGCGAGTCGTTAGTTTTGTTCTTGGTCATTTTAAGAAGAACCGATTTGTGCTAAAAGAAAATTCTGCCCATATCTAGAAGTGATGCTTTGAATTGAAGACGTTTCCACACAATCAGGGTTAAAGATTGATTTTAGAGTAGTGACGGCTTATATAAGCAAATAGCTTATTTTAAAATTTTAGACAAAGAACGGTGTTTGAGAAAAAGGAAAAGAAAGATTAACATTGAACATAGGGGGACGATCGAATAGTATTGTCATTGATACTGTCAATGTTTCAAGGTTGCATACAAAATTCAACTCAAATCTTCACAACTCTCATCCATATCTGCTCCGTAAATCGTAAAATTAACTTACTCTGTCTGCTTACGTTGAATTATCTATTATTGCATATTTTTTTAAACAACTAAGAATTACCTACTGCGAAGGTGTTCATGTTGTATTGTTGTTGATGAGTCTTGAAGATCGTACAGTTCCTATCTACCACTGATATTTATATGGAATCAAGTACGGAAATGAAATTGGTTGGAAAGTTAAAAAAAAAAAAAAAAAAAACTACAGACAATCACATTACCAATTACTGCACATCCTTCTCGTAGACAAATATTTTAAATGCCTTTTATTAATTAATTCCTTCCAAGGAGATTCCATGAAAGTTTACACAAACAAAGGCCATATTATGCGCATATGACGTCTGTTTTAAAATTTGGGAACTGTATGCAATTACACAGTATAAATAATTTTTGCATTTACTGTTAATATGAGACTTATCTGATAGTTCCTAAAGTCTTTGTGTAATATCAAGTTTGATTTTCACATAGTGTGCTTTAGTTTCTATTTTTCATGCTTCTCGTGTTGACTTAATATTACCAATGAACATCTCGAACTAAATGAAAATGCAATGCTTGAGATTCTTGTTTTAACTTCTCAGCCTGAAAAAATTTAAGTATAAAAAGCCCTTGATATATCCAAATGAAATACTATAGAAGAGTTATAGATAGACATACAGACACAAATACACACATAGAAACAAAACTCTCTCGTATCTTTATGGGTAGAGTATGCATCTTCAAAGTGGGAGACCTGGGTTCGATTTTTAGTTGGAGCTCGTGTGGTATGGTTCGCACGTTAATCTGTAGTTTCACGGGTCATATAACTTTGCTGCGAAAGGGCACTAAACTTTAATCCAATCCAACACAAATACTTGTAGACACTTACACAAAAACCTTGATAATGTTAGTCAGATTTACACAGATGCACAAATACGGCATTTCCGAACTTTATTTAGTTAGCGAAAATTTGACGAATCCCATAGAAGAAGAGTAGTTTGGAAACAAATCGTCGGATCAGTTTAATAGGAAAATTTAATGATTATATTGTGGTATAAATTACATTAAAGGACCTGGTGGCTTGGAACAGAAACGCACAAACCAAGGTTAGCTTAAAAACTAAAAAAGTACAAGTAAGAAAATTCGCATACACTGGTCCACGTTCCAGAAGCATTGGTAATTAATGACGTTTAGAATTTAAAATAATTGATGTCCCTTTTAGCAAGTTCTTCGTCAGGCATTCGTTCTCGAGTTACATTTTTTCTATTTCTAACGAATTTTTAACAAGTTACAGCTCTAAAACGAGTTATTTGTCCTCATAGTCGTAGTAGAGTTTTACCACTTCAAGTTTTAGTACAGTATTAAGAATTGAGATGAACTGTAGTTTTGGAATTTTTTTTATCAATTACAGCAAACAGTTTTGTCAGTATCTATTACCGTTCTTGTTCTATAGTGATTGACATTTAAATCGGGAATACTATCTCCTTCATTTCCTTGTATGAATGTTACATCCACCAAAGAACTCGTTTCCTAATTTTTGACCTTCTAATAATAATAATAATAAATATAATACTTTTGTAAGAGTAATATATCCAAAAAGTTTCTTGTTCTTGTTGCCGAACGCCCTACATATCATTACCATCATCATTCTCATAAGCTTTTACGCTATTTTCGGTAGGTCAGATGCCACAAACTGACAAGAATTCATTCACTATTGCTTTTAACTAACGAAGGTTCATAGCTAGGAGTGAGTCCCACATTACTTCCTTGAACCCCTTTGATGCATTCAGGTGTGTACTTAAATAAATATACGTTCAAATAATAACGTAAGGTGATCTCAAGTTACCCCTTCGAAATTACTTTTTATCTGTTTCATCTTCTACGTTAGTTTTCTTGCTCCGGGTCGGTCTTGGTATATCAATTGTCTGCTTAATACTAAGAAGCAGTTACATATTCTTTCAGTTGCAGCATCTATGTATGTCTTTTTCGCACAATCCGTTCCATTATGTCTACCACGGTAATCCATTATCAGGCAATGTTTTCTTTTAAATTACATCTCAATAGTCTTTTCTTCTCTACCATTTCTAACATTCCCTCGTTCACATTCGTTTTCTGTTCGACGTAGATAATTTTCTGATTCATATCCATGCCAATATCTTTATTTTTATTTTACTAAGTGTTCATATTTAGGAGATAACACTATACATGGAAAATTTTATGAGATTATATGTTGACTTTTTTATTCAATTATCCACAAAGTGTAATTTATTTCACTATTCCTAACCTTGATCTTAATATGTATTTTACGTTCGCACTTCAAGCCATCACTAGCAATACTAGCCGGTATCGGAAATATGTTACTTGTACTATTTAACTTCGTTCTCCTCCCTCTATATTTGAAGCGGATCCCCTCCTTCCAATCACTATTGATCGATCATTCTAACGTTTATTTTTTTTAACATATTTTCATTTAAGATTATACTTTAGTTTTCTGACATCTTACGTATTTGCTTTTCGGATTCCATATCGGATTGATGCAAAAACATATCAAAGCTAAGGCTGCCCAACAACATGGGAGAGAGGAATTGTAATACCCACGTTATTGCGATTAGGAGAAACTGTGGATTGGCTGATCATATATGCGTAGGAAAAGTTAAGTATATATCATTCGAAATTCAGATTTCAGCAATTTGGAATGAGTGTGCAAGGAATTCCTCACAGGTCATAATTCGGAAAGATGCTTGCAACAGAATCTTAAATATCCTCTGACTGAAAGATGTATGCAAAGTATGAGCAACGTAACGGCAGTGAACAACGAAAATGACAAATGGAAGTTGGAATTATTTCGAAATATCCTCTTCTCGATTCCTTGTTTCCAAAATAATGTCTGCTGCATTTTTTTCACGAAATTCATATTTGTTTTTTCTTTACGTATAAACACAAAAAATGCATATCGTGTTACGTGCGATTCAGAACACGAGGAACCATAGAGTTGTCAGTCCCTACCGCTTCCGAGTTACCGCCCACAAATCCCTTGTTTAATGCTGTGAAGTCTTACTTTTTTCCTACTTTGGGCCCGACTTTAGCTCAGAGCATATCTGAGAATTCAATTGGGAGTTCTTTTTGGGAATTATGGAACGTGGAACCGACAGAGAATACTAATTTATTAGGAAATTTTACCTCCTATCAAATTTTCGGATGCACCAGTATGCACAAAGTGAGTGAGTCCATTAACAGATAACATGGAACTATTTCAATTTATAAAGTAACATTTGACTTTTTGTTTGAAATAATCGAAAACCGACAAGGTGCTAAAGTTTCAATTGCTAAAGATGTCCAGAAACAAGAAAACAAGTAAACCGGCGTTTCAAAGTAGACCTTAAACTTGAGTCCTAATATCTCCTACCAAGTGGACTTTGTGGTAGGCAAACACCGTGTGTGTGGTTTTTCTCGAGATTCTTCCGTTTCCTTCCACTTTATTCATTTCACCATTGAGTTGAATTCCCATCACCGTCTCCTGTAGCCGAGCTTCATAACAGTGGGATATAAAACTAAAAGATTTATTTTTTTATGTCTCGGAATATAGTACAGCGAAAAGAAAATGTTAAAAATTTGTGTGGTAACTGGCTATAAGAACGCCATCATTCTTAGTTTTCGAGGATTTTACATTTAATGTTTGATGGAAGAAAATAAATGTTGTATTGTTCAGTCTCTTGGTGTTCACTGATTACAACACAGTGCAAAGAGCCTAGAAAAAATATATGTAGTATAAGTAACACACAAAAATGTTGCGCAAAGTGAAATGGCTTTATTGCAAATACTATGGATGCAATAGCGCCAGGTTATCATTATTAATACTATCATGAAACCTACGAACTGAAACCCGAGAACTGGAACAAGTACAATTAGTTGCAACAAGAAGAGCAGTGTCTAGTAAGAAGCAATATGTCATTACAATATTATCATACAGGCTCCACATTGAAACCAATCACTAGTTTCATCAATATCGTCGTAATATTATCATTTGCAACTTACGCAATAGCAGGAGCTTTCTTTGAGATTACATGTTTTAGAACTCTTACCTTCGCTATTCTTTATATAACTACCCCTTTTCTTTTCAAAGTTGACCGTTTATGCTTCACGTTAGAAGTTCTCTAAACAAACTTCTAGTCACTACCAACGCTTCGACGTTTCTTTGATATTCCTTCCAGGAAGAGATTGTTCATTTTTGGAGTTGGAATAAGTTCAGTGAAATAGTTGTTACTGGAGGATGGAGAGACGAAGCATTAGCTTTATGATCACGGATACATGCAGATGATGTTGACAGCTGGGGCTGTTATTATCTTCAGTGGATGGCTGGTTATTGTTGTCCTATGCAGTTCCAGTAGGAGCTTGTGTCGGAAACACTGATGAAATGGTACTTGTTGCAAAGGTTGATTCAAGGAGTACTAAAGGATTGAATGTGTATATGCCAGCAGCTTGAAACGGAGATATTGTACTCTGAAGTGTTGCAGCTTTAACCCAGACAGTAACGTCATTCCATCCATCGCGTTCGGCGTTATTGGAGCCACTCAACACAATGAATACACAATAGTTAAACTACTCTCTACTAACACATTGAGTTATGTAAACAGAGTCGGTACATTCGTTATTGACCATTGTGTTGTGTAAAAAATACCGTTTAAATTCCTTCACATTACGCACCTGTAGTGATGTTAATATAAACCGTTTCAAAAACTTTACTTATGTTTTCTGTCCTCAATTTTCTGATCTGAATTGATAACACGAAAACTGCATAACATACACGTTACACCACAGGAAATCAACTTACGCACGAAAACAACAGATACGTTTCCTATGCATGGACACATTGCAGAGTGCTGTCTAATGCCTAGTTTCAGTGCTATAAACAATTGAAATATAAACGGCGTTATTGTATCTCTGGCGTTATTGTAGCCAGTTACCCTATATCTTAAGTTTGGTCATAGTTTTTAATCTCTAATAACTCATACACTATAAAAGCACTAACAATGCACTAACGAATGACACTTGTCCCATGTTTGTGGAACAATTATTGCAGGAATTGACAAATCTAAACCGCTTCCCCCAAAGTTATACAGCAATTGGTCCCGCATCATATCTTTGGGTCAAATAGCAAGCCACAGTCTGATTTAGTTTTCACGTTAAGCATGAACTTTCTAATTACATAAATCATGATATTATTCCTACTCCTTTTCTACTTTATTTATTTAGTGCTTCGTATCAGATTGCATTTTCTACACAAATTTGAAATCAATGCAATTATACGAATTCTCGTGTAATGTAATTCTCAATATTATAAAAGAGATTATGTTTAGTTTACATTAAGGAAAAATAGAATTACCCAGTAAATATTGACAAAATAACACGTAGATTTGATTGACTAGAATTTAACAAATCTTTTCAGTATATATGTTATATGATAGGGCGAACTGTTATAAAGTGAAGTGCAACCAGCTCTTTGTATGTATTCAAGTCAACGAAGAGAACATTATAAATTTAAGATAAAAGCTAACCCCATTTACTACTTAGCCACCGAGAAACTCAAATGATAACGTAGTTAATTATCTTTACACACTCATTGACACTGTTAGGTTTATTACGTATATAAAAGAGTGAATTTCGTACTACTCTCTACAATGTTTCTTCTATACATAGAAAATTCCACTTCTAAAATAATAACTATATTAAAATAACTTCTGTTAAGACGACCTCTCAAGTTGTCAAATAAGTCATACATATTTCTTAAGCCCGATATAAGTTATCAAAAATAAACTTTTTGTTGGTATAACTGTTTCGTAATGTGTTATAAATAAAATAATAATGCAACATAGTTACATGATTACTTGATTCACTATACTACACTTGCTTTTTTCTGTTTGTTTCATAGAGACTGATGATTGTACTGTCTTTGAAAGACGAAACAAAATCTCTTGTACCTACGTCCGCAGTCAAATTTGTTGTTAGATAGCTCATTTAGGATTTATGGTAACTTTAGTTATAATGGAGTAGTGTTGTATTACACCTTTAAATTCTTTATCAGGTATTGAAGTTTCTTTTTATGTTTCTCAAGAGAATATGGACCAAAGAATAGTCCAGAGGCCTTCTAGAACCTGAGGTCAACTTGGCAGCGCCAATTAGGGGCGGAGGGCGTGCCCTTTTTCATTTCATAAAGTAATTTTTTAAAACATCAGGCCTTTATTTTTCTAGATAGAGTAAAATTTTGCGTACGGATTATGTGTACTTTGTAATATTTCTCAATGTTTTTGAGATCCCTACGTGAACCCAGGCGCAAGCCAGAGGGAAGCAAAAGTTTTGAAAAAGAAATTGTTTTCAAAATACGCAAGGTTTTCCCTGATTTTTCGTTTCTGGTTTCTAATATGCACAAGCGAGTGATACCGTTGGAAACTATGCGCTATACTGAAAAAAAAACATGAACCTACTACCCAGGTAACACAAACCGGACCATGAACGTCTTTTTTTGAGGTTCGAATTCAAAATGACGTCTTTTGAAAATTTGGAACGTCTTTATCACGTACCAAAATGGTAGCCAAAATGATGTGTCAAACATGACCGAAATTGTACGTGTTTATCACGTGCCAGAATGGTAGTAAAAATGATGTGTCAAACATGACCGAAATTGTACGTGTTTATCACGTGCCAGAATGGTTGAAAGAACTGACGTCTCAAACATCACCTAAAAAGGACGTCTTTTTGAGGTGCTAAAGGCGCGGACGTTCTTAGAACAGTGCATGCTGGGAGTCGTGCTTGATAGAATCACATGATAGCGTAGCGCGCGTCCATCATTTAGAAAGTCACGTAGTGTTAATTTACTTTTTAGTAGTAAAAGTACTCGTTTTACAGCAAGATTGTCATAACAGACCACTGTGCTACTATACCGGAGGAGAAGGTAAATTATCTCATCTTATCTTTTCAAAACATTGCATTTAATTAGTGTGAAGAAGAACCATGTATTGTGTCATTGAGGAAGAACCTGAGATACAGTTGCCTGAAGGCAATCCAGTTATTATTGCCAACGAAATTTGGCTCACTCCAGGAAAATGTGAAGTTCTATGGTCTCCATATAAAGTGTCTACTCGTTTCGAACGCGCGCTTAAAACAGGGTAACAACCACAAGAAAATTGGCTTCCTGTGAAAATAAAAAACATCAGATTTAAGACAAGTGAGTATTTGCATTGAATTTCCCGTACAGGTTTACTTTTAGCATATGACTTGAAATAATTGTTGATAACTTATAAATCTTTCATTAATTTCCTTCTTATTGTTTCCTAAAAGATTTCCACTTCCGCATAGATACAATTCAAGGGTGCCACCGGAATTGTTTTAAAAATTACAATTAGATATATGTCTAGTAGAAGAGGTACAGCAATTTCTTCTAAGAAAAATGTTACAATTTTAGTGATTTCTTTTCACATTAGCTTAGGTTAGATTAGTTTGTTAGATTGTTACTTTAGGGTTCAACATAATTTTCGAATAAATCATAAAATTTCACTTATTTCTGTTAATGATAGGTTTGGTTAGGTTTATGTGAGGTCTAAGTACTTGCATCAACCCATTCCTATAAATTTTATATTTTTTAGGTACCTCTGAAACCCTTCTGCTAAACATACCCCAACGATTGTTTTACGATTTACTTATTAATGCGGCTTCTAGATGTGTAGCATAAAACTTTAAAACTAAACTAACCTTTGCTATGTTGCCACTAAGAAGCACGAATACTATCTAATCAAGTCAGGGCAGTGCGAATTCGCAGGAATGCGTCCGAAGGGAGCAGGCACGTCAGCGATTATGGGTATACGAGCTAGTAAGGGTAGTGGAAAGAAGTGGGTTTTTGACAGTGATACGAGTTTTACTAGCACTGGTCATGGTTTCATAGGAACGCTCCAATTGTAAACTTAAAAACACAAGTGGCATTACTTGAACACGCGGTTCTACCAAATTTTGACATCTCTCTTACATGATTACCAATGGGTACCAGGATAACCAAAAGGGTATCTCAAGTAGGTACCAGGATGACGTGATTGAGGTTAAAAAGATGACTACCATGATGGTACCATATAGGTCATCAGCAGACGTCTACGGACGACGAAATCGAGGTGAAAGAAATGACGGTGCACAAATCGTCCTCTGTAGACGTCTACTGCACCTTACAGAAGACGTCGCAGATCACGTGATATATGATGACATTATCACCAAAAAATGACGTCATGTAATACTCTTTAAAAAACGTCTTCTGTTCCAATTTGTGTTACCTGGGTATAAATACTAAGGAAGCAGTAGTTGTTTGAGTGAAAGTCTAAAATTTACCTCAAAAAGTGGAAATAATAAAAGTGATAGAGTCAGTAAGAAAACTAATTAAACAAATTTAGTGAAATTTTGTTTTTGTCTATTATCCATTTCTTGTGCTTAATCAGAATCATTTTCTACAGTGAGGTTTGCAATTGTAGTTTTTCTTTTTTCAAACAGGAAAAGAAAACGTTTTTCAACAAAAGTTTTAACTAATCGAACACAATATTTGCTCATTTGTTTCTTGGTCTAGCTGCAATTCAATAGAAATGTATTCCACAGTACCAACCGAAAGCTATGTTGTGTGAAGCAACAAAATATTATGTGTCAAAATATTCAGAATAAATATATGAAAGGGTTGTATCGACAACATTTTCTTTAGTCGGTTAAAAGGAACTTAAGCCTATATGTCACATCAAAAACATTCAAGATAATAGAATACCACACGATTTAATATAGTTGCGAAGTTTGACTCTAATTATTCCTAAAATTAAATTCGAGTTCCTACTCCATGTAATCAAGTGAATAGAGCACTTGAAAGGTAATTATTTTTATTTTGTTTAAATTATATGTTCTCTATATCATACACAACACTTGGGCTTTTATATCTTACATTTAAAAACATTCGCAATTCATCATGAATCTAACGGAATTTAAGTCATTCCTTTCCGCAAAGACGATTTAGTATTTCGTTCAGGTTATAGGAAAGTTTTAAATTTATAAGAATGATAGATTCTTTACTGCATCAGGATAAAATAAACTTTATTCAGTTATTGCTTAAATATGATAAAACGGATCAGGACACTTAGCCAAGGTATCCACCATAACCTCCGAGTCCACCAAGACGACTGTATACATGGACGTTGGGGCCAATTCTCCTGACAATAGCGTTGAAACCATTGATTCCATCAGCTCCATAACTAACTTGTCTCAGACTGCCATCAGATTCAACCAAACTGTACTGGCCTCTG
The DNA here is from genome assembly GCF_964235325.1 of Thermobia domestica. NCBI lineage: Eukaryota > Metazoa > Arthropoda > Insecta > Zygentoma > Lepismatidae > Thermobia > Thermobia domestica. The sequence continues at coordinate 275,709,130 of NC_137458.1, read as the reverse complement.
ACCAAGTTTCCATCACGTATTTCAGCTTGGTTCTTCTGGTCTCCAGTCAAAGCATCGGAAACTGCATAGCCAAAGTTGTATCGTGGATAAGACTGAAAAGTAAAATACGCTTAAGTAGATGAATTCGTTACAAAAAAGAATTAAATATTCTGATGGAAGAAGGACGTATGCGACATTTACAAGTTTTATAAAGAAGAAATCAGTCTTATTTACCAGGCAAATAGCGATACAGTATTCTACAAATTTTTGATAGGGAATTAGGCAAAGGTTTGGTGCAAGCTGAGAATTCTTAAACGGAGGACCCGGGATTTAATAATATTCATTCTGCTATAATTAGTATTTGTTATTAAATTCATATACAAGAAGAATGATAGATGTTTTAGAAAGTGTAGTTTGGAGAGCAACGTACTTCCTTTCAGGTGTTGTGTGTATGTTCTATACCATTAATACTACTTACGTAATAGTTCAGACCTCCGCCGGTACCTCAGTAAGCTCCAATAGCTCCATAACCACCTAAAGCTCCAATGCCAATCACAGCACTGCTAGCGGCGATCAAGGCAGCAAAAGCTACGAGAACCTGAATACAAATTAAATAATCATACAGTTTATTTCTGATATTTTGCAATTAGTAGAACAATTAAAATTATTCAATGTAAATATCTTGTAATTCATTAATTCTTGCAGAAATATCAACTATTTTCTTCGTATCACTTACATCTATTCTAAGTATAACTCTGGCTTTATAAAATAATACAGAAAAATAATCTAGAAGAACTATATACGTGTTTTAAGGAAGCACGTCGAGGCTTTTTAGCTTTTTAGCAAGTCGAGGAATATAAATTTCATACCGCAGTTAATACAAACATAATACTATGGTACACTCTGACGTAGTTTACAAAACTACTATAAAGAACAAGTACGGTGTCATAGTGTACACAACGTCAAAACTAAGGTTTAAAAAAATGGAATTAGCATTTATCTTTCATTTCTCAATCAGCAAAAATAGAGATATGAATGAATTCTTGAAACTAGAAAATACTTATACATTTTTCGGCTAGAGTCATTTCGTTTCATTTTAGCTTTGTATGTCACGGACATATTAGTAATTTTTATCCTGAGCATTATACCTAACCACAAATTTCAACAGCAGTTTTAGACGTCTATTAACCAACGGTAATATATGTTATTACTTCCATGCGAATACAGAAATCGATTAAGGCAAGTGGTAGCTTATGTAGTTATGTACACAAATAGATTATTTTGATAGTTGAGGCAAAAAAAACGTGTTTAAGAAAAAGAAAACGAAACATTTAACTGAGAGCGTGAAAAAAAATGAATAGAATTGTCAATGCCAGTAAGTATATTTATAGGTAGAATCTAAGAATTTATCTCAAATGCTCACAAAATACAATTAGCAATGGCAATGTTTACTTCAACGTCCTATTTCCAAACGGAAAAAAGAGTTCTCATATCTCTGCTCCTTATGTTGTAAACCTAACTTACTCCATCTACACATATTGGATTACTTAGAAGTAAAAATTACTTACTGCGAAGGTGTTCATGTTGTATAGTTTTTGATAACTCTTGACGAATGTACAGTTCCTAAGTTCTGCTGATATTTATATGGAATTATGTACGGAAAAGAAGTTAGATGGAAATTTCCAGACAAAAAAAGAGATATAATCATCTTATTACCAATTACTGCACATTCTTTTCGTAAGCAAATATTTTAAATGCCTTTTATTAATGAAATTCTTCCAAGGAGGTACCATGAATGTTTCCACAAACAAAGATCATAATGTGTGGGTATATTTTGTAAGATTGTTGGAATTCTGTGTTTATTTATATATAATAAATGCATGTATATTTAGTGCAAAGTTTACTGAAATTATATTTATATATTTATACAAATTTCTTTCGTTTCTTTTTACACTTTGGGAGTAGTCCATCAGCGCTTTCGTTCACTTGAACTGTATTCGCTTTATCCTTTTTTTAAATGTTGCAGTCCTGAGCAGCCACGTTACTCGAGACGGGGACATATAGCCTCGTTGTTGACGTACCCATTAATCCTCCACACTCATACACAAGCAATAATCCAGTATAAATTACTTTTACTTCAATAATAAGACTGCTCTGATAGTTACTAAAGTCGTTATATAACCTCAAGTCTGATTTTCACGTAGTTTGCTTTACTTTATATTCTTAACTCTTCTTGGATTGATTGAATTATTACAATTGAACATCTCTAATTAAGTGAAAATGTAATGGTTGAATCTTTTGGTTTAACTTCTCCTTTGGAAACTTTTAGTACATAGCCTTTCATATATCCATACGAAATACTAAGAAAAGATAAAAGTGAAGATAGAGAAATAAATTCATACATGAAAGCGAAACTCTCATGGCTGTATCGTTAGAGTATGCATCTTCGAAGCAGGGGACCCGGTTTGATTCCTAGTGTAAGGTCAAGGGTTTGGTTTAGCTATAGGTTCACGATTGATATAACCTGACTACTGAGACGGACGCGAAAGATTAATCCAATCCTACACAAATACTCCTAATGAGAAAACTTGAATTATATTAGTAAGACTAACACAGATTCACAAATACGTCATTTTCCGAGCTTCAGCCCAGCGAAAATTTGACAGATCGTATACAAAACGGTTGGATTGGAAACAAAACGTAGGATCAGTGTCCGTTAAGAAAACTTATTTAAGAAAAATTAAAGAAATGGTTACTTTATGTCATGGAACATTATACCACAGTAGAGAGGGGTCACTTGGTGCTGTTTTTTTCCTACTGCGCATGCGCAAACCCTTGACGCTGATTGGCTGGCACAGGTCACGTGACCCCGCCCCCTTGGCCACGCCCCTTGACGCTGATTGGCTGGCCACGCCCCCGGCCACGCTACTTCATGCTGATTGGTCGGCGCCGGCCACGCCCCTTCGCGCTGATTGGACGGTTCCGGCCACGTCCCTTGATGCTGACTGGTTGGCCATACTGACGCTCTTTTACGACTTCCATTTTAGGAGTATCTACTGCGCTGACTGGCTGGCGCCGGACCCCCACCGATTGGCTGGCGTCGGACCCCGCCCCCTTAACGCTCACTGGCGGACCACGCGCACGGTCTTTTAGGAGTGCCGCGCTGATTGGCTGGCGCCGGATCCCCGTCACATAAATTTCGTTTCCTTTTACGAGCACTTTACGAACACATAGCAGAGCCGTTAACACATTCTCCATCCACCTATTTGACATAGGAGTGTATCCGCTCCCTTTTATGACCACTTTGAACATAGCAGATATTACACAGAGACTACGAACACATAACATAGCACATATAACATAAGACTATCTAACATAGCAGGGGTGCACTCGTTCCCTTTTATGAGCACTTTTTTTCAACATAGCAGAGAATGGAGACCAATTTTTGACCTACTGCGCATATGCGCAAAACTGTTCCGATTCCGCCGGAGCAGAACTGCCGTTCTCTATATCAACGGTACCAGAACATACACACACACACACAGCAGACCGCAGACTGTTCCGGTTCAGGGGCAGATTACGGATATGCGCAGAAACATAAAATAAGACATAACACCCCCGTTCTCTTTTATGAGCACTTTATAGCAACATAATAGAGCAGAGAATAAAAAAATAACAACCCCCACACACACAGCAGACTGCAGACTGTTCCAGTTCAGGAGCAGATAACAGCTATGCGCAGAAACATAAAATAAGACATAACACCCCCGTTCTCTTTTACGAGCACTTTATAGCAACATAATAGAGCAGAGAATAAAAAATAACAACACACACACACTTGATTGCTTATGCGCAGTAAAATTAAATTTCCAATTAATTACACATTGCACGCATGCGCAGAAAAATTACACTAGACTACAGACTGTTCCAGTTGCAGTGCTGGTTCCGGTTCAATAGAGCAGACTACGTGCAACGAGCAGGCCATAAAAGACTATGACCTATTTTTCATTACCTAAATAACATAGTATACACACACTTGGTTGCGTAAGCCAAATCCGATTTAGTACAAGTAAGACGCATGCGCAGAAACATTTACATTTCCGATTTTTATGAAACTCGGCATATGGGGGTTTCCGACACTGCTGATAACGAATACCACACTTACTTTTACCTGGGTCTTATAGTTTATGTGGGATACGTCGTTTGTATGACCCTTAAAACCTAATAACTCAAAAACGGAGCCACATATTGAGATGGTGTTTCCACATTTGGTAATTGGTCATCAACTACTACAAGTTCCAAAATAATGACCATTGATGTCAAAGTTCAACATACTTAAAACCTAATAACTCGAAAACGGATCCACATATTGAGATGGTGTTTCCAAATCTAGTAATTGGTCACCAGGTACTACAAGTTCCAAAATAATGACCATCGAGGTCAAAGGTCAACATACTTAAAACCTAATCACTCGAAAACGGATCCACATATTGAGATGGTGTTTCCAAATCTAGTAATCGGCCATCAACTACTACAAGTTCCAAAATAATAACCATCGAGGTCAAAGGTCAACATACTTAAAACCTAATAACTCGTAAGCGGACCCAGATATTGAGATGGTGTTTCCAAATCTGGTAATTGGTCATCAGGTATTACAAGTTCCAAAATAATGACCATCGAGGGCCAAGGTCAACATACTTAAAACCTAATAACTCGAAAACGGATCCACATATTGAGATGGTGTTTCCAAATCTGGTAATTGGTCATCAGGTACTACAAGTTCCAAAACATTGACCATTGAGGTCAAAGGTCAACATACTTAAAACCTAATAACTCGAAAACGGATCCACATATTGAGATGGTGTTTCCAAAACTAGTAATTGGTCATCAGGTACTACAAGTTCCAAAATAATGACCATCGAGGTCAAAGGTCAACATACCTATAACCTAATAACTCGAAAATGGATCCACATATTGAGATGGTGTTTCCAAATCTGGTAATTGGTCACCATGTACTACAAGTTCCAAAACATTGACCATTGAGGTCAAAGGTCAACATACTTAAAACCTAATAACTCGAAAACGGATCCACATATTGAGATGGTGTTTCCAAATCTGGTAATTGGTCATCAGGTACTACAAGTTCCAAAACATTGACCATTGAGGTCAAAGGTCAACATACTTAAAACCTAATAACTCGAAAACGGATCCATTATTGAGATGGTGTTTCCAAATCTGGTAATTGGTCATCAGGTACTACAAGTTCCAAAACATTGACCATTGAGGTCAAAGGTCAACATACTTAAAACCTAATAACTCGAAAACGGATCCATTATTGAGATGGTGTTTCCAGATCTAGTAATTGGTCATCTGGTACTACAAGTTCCAAAATAATGACCATTGAGGTCAAAGGTCAACATACTTAAAACCTAATAACTCGAAAACGGATCCAAGCAGAAAAAAAGTGAAAGAGGAATAATTTGAGTGGCCTATTGAATTTTGTACCAACGAGAAATCTCATTTGTAACTAGCTCAGAATGTCTGTACCTGTTTGGGTTATTCAAAATTTGGATAGACTAAGGAAGCAAGATATGCCATTTTAACCAGCTGAGAATTTAAAGAAACAAAGGGAACGTACTCAATTTTCTATCAACAAGAAATGCCATTTTTAACTAGCTCAGAATTTCTGTACATTTTGGGTTATTCAAAATAATTTGGATGGACTAACGAAAAAGAAAGCAAAGATATGCCATTTTAGCTAGCTGAGAATTTAAAGAAACAAAGGGAACCTACTCTATTTTCTATCAACGAGAAATGCCATTTCAACTACCTCAGAATTTTTGTGCCGTTTTGTGCTAAGGTCTATTTTAACTCTTCTTGACTAATTAAATAAACGAAGGAATATTGTACCAATGAGAAATGCCATTTTTTCTAGGCCATGTTCTAATATTTAAACAAACGAAGGGGTGAATTTGGGTGACCTATTCACTTTTACGCCAATGAGAAATAACGGCGTATTTTAAATCATTTTGTACTATTTAAATAAACAAACAATCGGATAAATTTAACCAGCTCAGAAGTGAACTATTTAAACAAACGAAGGTCTCTTGAGTGAAGTTTCCAATTTTGTAGCAAGAAGGACTATTTTCTAACTAACTCAGAATTTCATTTCATTTTGTAATACTCAAATTTGGATGGAGTGTTTAGTTTTGTACGAACCAGAAGAAATTGATTGGATTATTTCCTTATGTACCAACTAGAAAACGTGAAGGGCCATTATTCAAATAAACGAAGGAATAGCAGAAAAAAATAAGTGAAGAATGAATAAAATTTAGGTGGATTATTTTCTTTTGTACCAACTGGAAAAGAGAAGAAGAGCTACTTTAACTAGCTCATTATGTACTGTTTAAGGAAACGAAAATTGACTATTTAACTAGCTCAGAATTTATGTAAGAATAATTTCGATGTTCTACTTTTTATACCAACGAGAAAAAATGAACTAGCTGAATATTTAAATATACGAAAGAATAAATTTAAGTGACCTATTCAATTTTGTACCAATGAGAAATGGCATTTTAACTGGCTCAGCAAAAGGCGAAGAAGGATTATTTTATATAATTTTACTCCTCAAATAAACAATGGAGTATTTAGTTTTGCACCATTTTGGAGTATTCAAATAAAGAAAGGACTTATAATTTGTGTCAACTCTAAAATCAATTAAACGAAGTAATGCATTTGAGTGAGCTATTTAATTTGAAAAACCGAAGTTGAGTATTTTATACCATTTTGTATTATTTCAACAAACCAAAGGGATAAGCAAAAAAAAGGATCATTTTATATCATTTTAAACTAGTCTAATAAACGAAGGCATGAATATGAGTGAGCTATTTAATTTTGTAGCAACCAAAGGATTTTCACGAAAGAACAAAATTGTACTAATCAGAAAAAGCGAAGAAAACCCATTTTAACTAACTGAGAATTTCTGTACCTTTTTGTACTATTTAAACAAACGATGGGATAAATTTGAGTGGTCAGAAAAATCGAAGAAGGTACAATTTAGCTAACTCAGAATTTATATACCTTTATACTAGCCCAATGAACGAAAGAACAAGTTTGGGTGTTCTACTTTTCCATTTTAACTTGCTGAGTATTTTATACCATTTTTTACTACTCAAATAAACGAAAGAAAAAGCGAAAAAAGACCTTTTTAACTAGCGCAGAATTTCTGTAACACAAAAATTAATTTGGATGGAGTAACAAGAAAGAAAGCAAAGATATGCCATATTAACTATTTAAATAAACGAAAGAATAAATTTGAGTGATCTATTCCATTTTGTACCAAGGAGAAACGCCATTTTTATCTAGCTTAGAATTTCTAGTGCATGTTGTATTATTTAAACAAAACGAAGGGCTAAATTTGAGAAAGCGAACATGAACCATTTTAACTAACTCAGACTTTTATACCATTTTGTACCAATGAGAAGAAAATCAAAGAATGGTCATTTTAACCAGCCAAGCAGAAAAAAGGAAAGAATTAACACTTTGTACTAACCAGAAAATGAGAAGAAGGATCAGCATTCTAACTTTTTGTGCCATTTATTTGGGTGTCCTATTTCCTTTTGTACCAACGAAAACCATTTTTAACTGGCTTAGAATTTTATACCTTTTTGAAAAAAATTGTATCAAATCGAAAAAAGCAAGAAAATACCATTTTAAATAGCTCAGCATGTTACAGCTTTTTGTGTTTTTGGTCTACCCAATTTAAACAAACGAAGGAATAAATTTGTGTGACCTATTCACTTCTGTTACAAGCAGAAAAAGGAAAGAATAAATTTGAGTGGCTTAAGCAAAGAAGGTCAATGGTAACTAGCCTTTTTGTGCTATTAAATTTGAGTGACCTATTGAAGAATGAATAAATTTTGTTTGTAATTTAAAAAGCGGAGAAGGTCTACTTTCTGTACCAACCATACAAAAACAAATTGGTTTGACCTATTCACTTTTATAGCAAGCAGAAAAAGCATGAAAAAAAGGGAAGAAGGTTCATTATAACAAGCTAGGTATTTTTATACCATTTTGTATTACGGGTGGTCTATTTCATTTGTGTAACAATCACAAGAAAAGCTCAGAATGTTATACCTTTGTGATGCTACATTTTGTATTATTTTTGTGTCATCCAGAGAACAATTTAAATTGCCTCTCCCGTCACTAAGAAAGGCTCATAAAATATTTGAACGTGAGATTTGACAAACCAGAATTGCGTAATAATTGTGTAGAACAGACTACATAGCAATTAGCGTAATATCATACATGGCCATTTTTGATCACAGCAGAAGAAGAGATTATATCAAAGTAAGAAAAGTTTTCAAAGTTCCATGTTGCTGCAGATATTTAAACAACGTTATGAATGCGTTACCTAACAGGTGTATTGCCTATTGCTCAACGATTCAATTATTTTTTAAATTTTCTTTCCTCGTCTAAGTCAAAAAAGACAAATCTATATTTTTGCATTTATGTATTTTATTATAATGGAATATAAGTTTATGGAGTATATGTGGAAATAATAGAACATACATCATGATGTTATATTGCCTTGAAACATATTATTAAACACAGAGAATGCATAGAATGCTTGTATTGTAGATATATAAAATTATTTATTTGATTTGTTTTTTCTGAAGAGCAGAAAAATGACTAGCAAGGAGATTGTTTATGTTTCCCCTAGAGAAAAAGAAATTCAGCGTGAAAACGAGAAACCTATACTGTTAATCCAGCCGTCTGACCGCGATTTGCCAGATGAATTACGTGATAAAGTGAGAATCATATATCCAACACAAGAAATAGAAGAAGTGTATTATTTTAGACGCTATAATAGATATAATGATGAAATACTCCCGGAAAGTGATGATGACAGTGTTTCAAATATTACCTGTTTTGGACTGGAAGCTAATGAGTGCGAGTGTACTAGTGAAACTATTAGTGATACATGAATTATACAATTATTTAATGAGTATACACCAAATTCAGTATTATTATGTGACGCATGTTCTAAACATAATGAGAATGAAAAAGATCACAACTGTTTGCTGCAGTATGATTAAGAATTATTACAAAAGGTGTGGACAATCTTGATTAAACGTGAAATGAGAGAGAAAATCTATAAACTTTATTTAAAGAATCATTTTAAAGGTTGCAATATTAAGAACACTTATACTTTGGAGAAAAAATTTAATCTGGTATATGAATACATTACAGAGTGTGATTATTATATTAACAAAATAGTAGAATTGTTTTTAGAGAAATATAAACAATTATTTAATTCTGTAAATGAACACTGAGCCCACTGGAGCATATGCATTTGATTGTGTAAGAATAGAAGAACTTGAACTGTTAACTGGATCAATTTGTACTATTGTAATATTAAGAATTTAATAGATAACTAACATTGGACTCTGGCAACTGAATTGTCAGGGAGAGGCAATTTAAATTGTTCTCTGGATGACACAAAAATAATACAAAATGTAGCATCACAAAGGTATAACATTCTGAGCTTTTCTTGTGATTGTTACACAAATGAAATAGACCACCCGTAATACAAAATGGTATAAAAATACCTAGCTTGTTATAATGAACCTTCTTCCCTTTTATTCATGCTTTTTCTGCTTGCTATAAAAGTGAATTGGTCAAACAAATTTGTTTTTCTATGGTTGGTACAGAAAGTAGACCTTCTCCGCTTTTTTAATTACAAACAAAATTTATTCATTCTTCAATAGGTCACTCAAATTTAATAGCACAAAAAGGCTAGTTACCATTGACCATCTCCCGTCCTTTCGTTTTCGTTTCCTTAAACAGTACATAATGAGCTAGTTAAAGTAGCTCTTCTTCTCTTTTCCAGTTGGTACAAAAGAAAATAATCCACCTAAATTTTATTCATTCTTCACTTATTTTTTTCTGCTATTCCTTCGTTTATTTGAATAATGGCCCTTCACTTTTTCCAGTTGGTACATAAGGAAATAATCTAATCAAATGTTTCTGGTTCGTACAAAACTAAACACTCCATCCAAATTTGAGTATTACAAAATGAAATGAAATTCTGAGTTAGTTAGAAAATAGTCCTTCTTGCTACAAAATTGGAAAGCTCACTCAAGAGTACAAAATAGTATTGAACTTCTGAGCCGGTTAAATTTATCCGATTGTTTATTTAAACAGTACAAAATGATTTAAAATACGCAGCTAGTTAAAATGTATATCGTTGCTTTCTTTCTCGAAGTATGCCAGTCATATTTTTTCATTCTTCACTTCTCTCTGCTTGGTACAAAACTGAATAGGTCATACAGGCTTTGTTTAAAGTTATTAAAGCTTAAATATTTGACCTTTAACCTCGATGGTCAGTGTTTTCAGAACATGTAGTAGTTGATGATGTATTACTAGATTTGGGAACAGCATCTCAATACGTTGCTTCGTTTTCGAGTTATTTGCGTTCGTTGGTTAATTGGGCTTTCATTATTTTTGGAACTTGTAGTAGTTGATGACCAATTACTAAATTTGGAAACACCATCTCAATATGTGGCTCCGTTTTCGAGTAATTGGGTTTTAAGTATTTTGACCTTTGACCTCGATGGTCATTATTTTGGAACATGTAGTACCTGATGACCAATTACTAGATGTGGAAACACCACTTCGATATTTGGCTCCGTTTTCGAGTTTTGACCTTTGACCGCGATGGTCACTATTTTGGAACTTGTAGTAGTTGGTGGTCGATTACTAAATGTGGAAACAGCACCTCAGTATGTGGATCCATTTTCGAGTTTTTAGGTTTTAAGTATTTTGACCTTTGACCTCGATGATCATTATTTTGGAACTTGTAGTATTTGATGACCAGTTACTAGATTTGGAAACAGCACCTCAATATGTGGCTCAGTTTTGTGTTATTAGGTTTTAAGTATGTTAACCTTTGACCTCGATGATCATTATTTTGGAACTTGTAGTATTTGATGACCAGTTACTAGATTTGGAAACAGCACCTCAATATGTGGCTCAGTTTTGTGTTATTAGGTTTTAAGTATGTTAACCTTTGACCTCGTTGGTCATTATTTTGGAACTTGTAGTAGTTGGTGACCAGTTACTAGATTTGGAAACAGCACCTCAATATGTGGATCTTTTAAGAGTTATTTGGTTTTAAGTATGTTGACCTTTGACCTCGATGGTCATTATTTTGGAACTTGTGGTACCTGATGACCTATTACTCAATGTGGAAACAGCACCTGAGTATGTGGCTCCGTTTTCGAGATATTAGGTTTTAAGTATTTTGACCTTTGACCTCGATGGCGACTAATTTTGGAACTTGTAGTAGTTGGTGACCAGTAACTAGATTTGGAAACAGCACCTCAATATGTGGCTCAGTTTTCGTGTTATTAGGTTTTAAGTATGATGACCTTTGACCTCGATGGTCATTATTTTGGAACATGTAGTACCTGATGACCAATTACTAGATTAGGAAACAGCATCTCAATATGTTGATCCGTTTTCGAGGGATTAGGTTTTAAGTATGTTGACCTTTGACCTCGATAGTCATTATTTTGGAACTTGTAGTACCTGATGACCAATTACTAGATTTGGAAACAGCATCTCAATATTTGGCTCAGTTGCCGAGTGATTAGGTTTTAAGTATGTTGACCTTTGACCTCGATGATCATTATTTTGGAACTTGTAGTATTTGATGACCAGTTACTAGATTTGGAAACAGCACCTCAATATGTGGCTCAGTTTTGTGTTATTAGGTTTTAAGTATGTTAACCTTTGACCTCGATGATCATTATTTTGGAACTTGTAGTAGTTGGTGACCAGTTACTAGATTTGGAAACAGCACCTGAATATGTGGATCCATTTAAGAGTTATTTGGTTTTAAGTATGATGACCTTTGACCTCGATGGTCATTATTTTGGAACTTGTGGTACCTGATGACCTATTACTCAATGTGGAAACAGCACCTGAGTATGTGGCTCCGTTTTCGAGATATTAGGTTTTAAGTATTTTGACCTTTGACCTCGATGGCGACTAATTTTGGAACTTGTAGTAGTTGATAACCAATTACTAAATGTGGAAACACCATCTCAATATATGGATCCGTTTTCGAGTTATTAGGTTTTAAGTGTCATACAAACGACGTATCCCTCATAAACTATAAGACCCAGGTAAAAGTAGGTGTGGTATTGGTATTCAGCATGTCCGAAAACCCCCATATGCCGAGTTTCATCCAAATCCGTTAAAATTATCATAGAAAGGGCGTATCCCACATGACCTATAGGACCCAGGTAAAAAATAAATATAATATTCGTAATCAGCAGGTTCGAAAACCCTCATATACCAAGTTTCATCCAAATCGGTTAAAATTGTCATAGAAAGGGCGTATCCCACATAAACTATAAGACCCTGGTAGAAATAAGTGTGGTATTCTTTACCAGCATGGTCGAATCGGAAATGTAAATGTTTCTGCGCATGCGTGTTATTTGTACTAAATCGGATTTGGCATTCCCAACCAAGTGTGGGTGTATACTATGTTATTTAGGGGATGAAAAATAGGTCATTGTCTTTTATGACCTGCTTGTTGCACGTAGTCTGCTCTATTGAACCGGAACCAGCACTGCAACTGGAACAGTCTGTAGTCTAGTGTAATTTTTCTGCGCAAGCGTGCAATGTGTAATTAATTGGAAATTTAATTTTACTGCGCATAAGCAATCAAGTGTGTGTGTGTTGCTATTTTTTATTCTCTGCTCTATTATGTTGCTATAAAGTGCTCGTAAAAGAGAACGGGGGTGTTATGTCTTATTTTATGTTTCTGCGCATAGCTGTTATCTGCTCCTGAACTGGAATAGTCTGCAGTCTGCTGTGTGTGTGGGTTGTTATTTTTTACTCTCTGGTCTATTATGTTGTTATAAAGTGCTCATAAAAGAGAACGGGGGTGTTATGTCTTATTTTATGTTTCTGCGCATATCCGTAATCTGCCCCTGAACCGGAACGGTCTGCGGTCTGCTGTGTGTGTGTGTGTGTATGTTCTGGTACCGTTGATATAGAGAACGGCAGTTCTGCTCCGGCGGAATCGGAACAGTTTTGCGCATATGCGCAGTAGGTCAAAAATTAATCTCCATTCTCTGCTATGTTGAAAAAAAGTGCTCATAAAAGGGAACGAGTGCACCCCTGCTATGTTAGATAGTCTTATGTTATATGTGCTATGTTATGTGTTCGTAGTCTCTGTGTAATATCTGCTATGTTCAAAGTGGTCATAAAAGGGAGCGGATACACTCCTGTTATGTCAAATAGGTGGATGGAGAATGTGTTATCGGCTCTGCTATGTGTTCGTAAAGTGCTCGTAAAAGGGAACGAAACTTATGTGACGGGGATCCGGCGCCAGCCAATCAGTGCGGCACTCCTAAAAGACCGTGCGCGTGGTCCGCCTGTCAGCGTTAAGAGGGCGGGGTCCGACGCCAGCCAATCGGTGGGGGTCCGGCGCCAGCCAGTCAGCGCAGTAGATACTCCTAAAATGGAAGTCGTAAAAGAGCGTCAGTATGGCCAACCAATCAGCATCAAGGGGCGTGGCCGGATCCGTCCAATCAGCGCGAAGGGGCGTGGCCGGCGCCGACCAATCAGCGTGAAGTGGCGTGGCCGGGGGCGTGGCCAGCCAATCAGCGTCAAGGGGCGTGGCCAAGGGGGCGGGGTCACATGACCTGTGCCAGCCAATCAGCGTCAAGAGTTTGCGCATGCGCAGTAGGAAAAAGACAGCACCAAGTGACCCCTATCTACTTACCACATTAAGGAACCAATTGGCAAATAACAGTTCGAAAACCTAGATGAGCTTAAAACTGCAGGAAAAAACATAGTTTTCTACAAGTGGATAGTAATAAAAGAATCCTGCAAACTGAACTATTCCACACACATTTTTACACGTTCCATAAGCACTAGTACTTAATGAAGGCTAGAGTTTAAAATAATTATTGATAATTTTAACAAGTTTTTGATCAGACACTCATTCTTGAGTTAAAGCTTTCTCTATTTTTGACGAATATTCTGCAAGTTATAACTCTGAAACGAGTCAATCGTTCTCGTCCTCGAAGATTATTATTGCTTCCCGTTTTTGTAGAGAGTTAGGGATTGAGATGAAATGCGTTCTTGAGACCAATTGCAGGAAACAGTTTTCTCGCTATCTCGTATTACCGTTTTGTTCCATAATGATTAACATTAAATTGGGAAATGCTATCTCCTTCTACTTATTGTATGAAAATTACCTCCACCAAGGAACTTACTTCCTCATTGTTGACCTTCTACATCATGGCCAAATTTGATGGTGATCCGTCTGATAGTACTTGAGATGATTTTGTCTCTCGGACAAACACAATCTCCTTCATCCATCTCAATACATACAGACAGTATAAATATATAAAGGAATTTTGATAAATCTAACCCCATAATAATAATAATAATAATAATAATAATAATAATAATAATAATAATAATAATAATAATAATAATAATAATCTTGTTTCTCTAAAACGAAAAATTTCCCGAAATAAAGTTGTTTTTTTTTCGGAACTCCTTATATACATCCATATGTATAATTACCATCCTCATCCTCATCATTGACTTTGTCATTGTTGGTAGGTTACATGCTAGAAACTAACAAGGTTTCGTGCACTATTGTTTTAACTAACGTCATTCTCTTAACGCAGGTTTATAGCTGGGGGTGGTCAGGGAACTGAGCCACATTCAACTTCCTTCAACCCCTTTGATACATTCAGTTGTTGTATAGGTTCCAAAAATAACGTAAGGTGTTCTCAACTTATCCTTAGAAATCGCTTTGTATCTGTTTCGTCCTCTATCTTACTTGTTACTGTTCTAACTCCGAGCCGTCCTTGATATAGACATTTGCTGCTTAATGCTAACATTGATCTATGTATTCTTTAGTAGGAACATGTATGTCTGTCTCCTTTTCCCACATTCCCTTCCATTATGTCTTTAATGATATTACCTTATCAGTCATATATATTCCATTCTGTTCATTTTTCTGCAGCATAGGATATAATACTCTAATAAATATCATGTCTTGGCCTTTAATCCAAAGACATAAAAAATACACTTTATTTTGCCATTATTGATCTTCGGGACATTTCATATTCGCACTTCATGTCCTCGCTAGCATTACTACCGGTATCATGTCACCTCTACTATTAACCCTTCTTCTTTTCCTTCTATATTTGCAACAGATACCTTCGTTCCAATCAATATTAAATCTAATATTGTAACGTTTATTTTCAACCCATTTTCTTAGCAGATTTTCCTTTAATTTTCTAACATCTGACGACTTCGTGTTTCAGACCCCATGACAAGTGCCATATCATCTACAAACCGTATCCACTTCATTATTGTACGTTCAACCGAAGAAATGTTTTCATTATGGTGGTCCTTGTTCAATATCTCTTCTAGATGAGGAAAGTATTAACAATACGACAAATTGTAAAATATGTTTTATCTTATCTAAATAACGAAAAAAAAAGAAACAATTAAACCTATGGGGAAAATATCAAAATCTAGGGCCGCCTAAAAGCATGAGAGAGAGAAATTTTAAAACACACATTATTGCGATCACTAGAAACAGTGTACTTGAATATCATATATGAGTAGGGGATGTTAGGCATATATAATCCAAACTCCATATTTCACCAAATTGGGATGGATGTGCAAAGGATTTCACATCCGTCATAACTCGCAAACATGTTTTCAACAGAACTCTTAGATATGTTCTGACGTAAAGATGCATCCAAAGTATGAACAACGTAATACTTACGGCAGTAAACAACGAATACAACGTTGAGAAGTTGGAAATGCACTTCTCGGCCCGTGTTTTCAGAATAATGTGTGCTGCAATTTATTTTTTCCACGATACATGAAGGTAACCAAGAAAGAACTGTCACTTTTTCAACCACCTCCTGCGAACATCGATACATCACTTAACTCATTCCGGACGGACCTTTTAATACCTGATTTTTCCCTGGAGACGACGGTTTTTCGGCATATTTTAAAAATTCGTAGAAAATACAGTTTTCAACACAATGCTATGTATTATACCATTTTATAAACTACAAAACTTCCCCTTTACACAGGTATGTAACATTCAACACTTGGTATATATTTTCTAACTTTTTACTGCATATATACATATATCAATTACGCAAAGCGAGAAAAATTTTTACAATGTAGCAAAAACTACAAAAATTTCCTATACGCATGTAATATGTAAGCTATAGTTCGAAAAGAACCACAAAATACACAAGGTGAGAGTTTCAACAATGATGCTTGTTATGTAAACATGAACATTCGAAAATCACAAGTAATTAGCCTTTGTGTGAAAAAGTTCAACAACTTCTTCGCCATTTTCACAAGTAAAGGCAAAAACCGCGTATTCCTACAAAGGTGTAATTACAGCTCAGTTGTGACAAAAACTGAACACACACGCCACCTAGCGCTTGGAATCTGAACCACGTACTCACGATTAACAAATACACGAAACGAGGTGCGAGCGTCGCCCATCGTTTCATTGCTACAAAAAAGAATAGTACAGTGCGAGCATAGCTCGCAGCCCGTCTACAGGGACAAAACATTCACTGCGAGCTATGCTCGCAGTCGGTCCGGAATGTGTTAACACGTACCTGGAAGATTAAAAATAGTCCCCATCAGCATCGACGACCATCTGCCAACGTTCAGAAAGGCCATGGATTCCATCGTGATAAAACTTGGTGGCCCGTGAAGCGAAGAAAGTGTCAAGTGCATTCTGCACCTCTACTAGAGATTTTAACTGGCGTCCTCTAAGATGATTGTCCAAGGAATGAAACAGATAATAATAGGATCGCGCAATGTCCGGATGCAATAGCGTTCCCATCCAAGGCGTAGAATGATGGTCTGGTTTTCCTAGCCTCGTGGGATTTAGCGTTGTTGTATAACACGAGGCACTGTTTGCGATTCTGAAGTATTGACTCCAGAGTTTTGAGCTTTTCCTGAACACGGTTCAACTGCTGACAGTAACAGTTACATTGATGCTCTGACCAGATGGTAGCACTTCCTGATGCACGATGTCACGAGCCGTCCACCAAACACACAGGAGGACCTTCTTCTGTAACAGTGCTGGTTTCGGTTGTTTTTGAACCGCTTCATGGGATGATAACCAATGATGACTGCGCAGTGGAGTTTCGTACAGGACTCACTTCTCATCACATGTCAACACCTGGTCAGAAATGATCCCTTTTTCAGACGAGACAGCAAAGAAACACAGGTCTCAGCTTGCGTTACCTTTTGGCCCGGAGTCAAATCATAGGGACACATCACTCAATTTGTAGTGTTTTCCAAGAGATGGAGATGCTGCCGAATGGTTTCTCCACTCACACTAAATTGTAGTCTCAGTTCATCACATGTCTGGCCACTATTCGCCTCAATTGCTGCCTAAAGGTCTTCATTTTGTACATGTGCTGGTCTTCCGGCACGTGGTGCGTCTTCGAGTGTTTCGTCTTTAAGCTTGTTAAACCACCGCTACACTGTCCGCCTAGTCATGACACCCTCACCAAAGACCTGGCATATCTTCTATTTCCGCTGCAGTGACATTTGATCCCAGTTTGAACTCGTACAGCATACACCTCCTTTTGACACTCTGTGGTGGTCCCATGATCATTCTTTCCTTACGAAAGTTCACTGTGTAATAGAACTGACACAACCAGTTAGTATGTAGGAAATATCCACAGCAACAACTTACCTTTCTCTTATCTCCATTCACATTCAACTCACGGTGTGAGGGTCAATGGAACACAGACCTCCCCAAAAATCAACAGAACGTTCCTGGTTACCATTATAGTTCAATTTTTTCTTGACGTATAAGCATAAAAAGTATATTGCCTCAGATTCAGAACACGAGGATAGGCGTAGAATAGGCAGTTACTACCGCTTCCGAGTTGCCGTGACAAATCCCTTGTTTACTGCTGTCAAGTCTTACGCTTTCCCCACTTTGGACTCAACTTTAACTCAGAGTATATCTGAGAATTAAATTGAGAGTACCGTACATAATTTTGGGAATTATGATATGTGGAACCGACAGGGAAAAAAATACTATGACCTTTTAACTCCTATCAGGGTCAATCCTCACGAAGTGGTCCAGAGGTGGATTGCTGGACCATCTCCGAAAATTATAAAACTTTGAGTGTGACGAACCGTGTGTATGAGAAGGTCAATAACATCATTCACGTTTTCGTATGTGCAAGTGTTTTTAAACGGCGTTCATCTCTGCTGTCGGTGGAGTGCCTATTTTTGCATTTGCAAGTGTTTACGAAACTTACAGTTTCTCAGGATGTACGAATCAGACAAACACCAAACAAACACGAATGTTTACAGGAGAGACTGAGGTACAAAGAAAATATAAATGTTTGCGTTGAAATAGATCTGCAGAGTTGCGAATCAATACAAGATATCACCAGAGAAACTACAGAAAATTACACTTTTAAAGGCGCTGTATTTTGGAATGGCATAAAGTGGGTGGTTCCTAAGTTTTGTGCTGAGTACTATTGCATGAGTCTGCAGAAATATCCACGGAAATGATATTACTAGCACCGTAGATTTATGAGAGCCCAAAAGTTGAAGTTTGTGATCTTGATTTCATTTTTTGGGGCGTAATATCTCAGGAAGGCAAAATGCTAAAAATTGCTGCTTATGCACAAAGTAATTCTGTATGTGAATAAACTATTGCAATTAAATCATGACTGATATTATACGTAGAAAAAAGTGAGGACATGGTGAAAATGATAAGAAAGCACTTGCGTGACGATTGTCGTAGCCCGGAAAAATTTAAATGTTTAGCTTATGTTTCATGCTAGATCTCAAAACCTATGCATGGTGCAGTAATTAGGCACCCTTTTGTTTGTGTTCAGTTGTGTAAAAGCTTGCAAGTGGCGTTTGTTTCATCTTTCTAGCTCCATGATCATTGCCACGTCTATATGGTAAGAGGGTTAGCTCCCCTTGCTCCCACGTTACATTTAGTCGAACTGGACCGCAGTATTAAGGCATATAATGGATCAGCAAAGTATCAGTGAAATCCAATCACAGTTACGGATGTTAATATGTTCACAAAGTTGCGTTATATAGGATAGACTAGTCTTTGGCTAACTGAGGACTCCATCCCTAGACACTTCATTTCTCGGCCTAAGGCCTCGAATCTCAAAAACCTACAGTTCTATCAAATTTCAAGTTTCTTTTCGTATATCAACTATCTAAAAGATAAGATTTTATATTACAAAAAACACTCATTTAAATAACAAGTGCCTAAACATTTTGGGGTGTAGAAGATGTCCCATATAAATGACATTGGGAAGACCTTACAGTTCCCCATAAAACCTCTCTATGCTTAACCATTTTTATTTTTAGTTATTTACTTAAGTAGTGCTAACGGGAACGGACAAGTATGTCGAATTTCAAGGTTTTATTCAAATCCCAAGTACCTAAAATATGAAATTATATGTCCAAAAAGGGCTCATTTAAATAACATAGAGAATTTCTTCATCCCCCAATTAGACCCCGTAAAAATTAAAAATATTAACTTTTGGCAATTTTTCTGTAGTTTAGTACTTGAGAGCTACGATCATGCTAAGTTTCAACTGTCCATGTCAACCAGAAGTAGCCCTTTATTTTATGTCAGTTCATGTAGTTTCATATATAGTTAGGATAGATATAACGCAACCTTTTGAACATATTAACTTCCATAACTGGCATTGGATTTCAATATAATTTTGCTGATACATTAAGTACCTTAATACCGCGGCCCAGGTCGATGATGGGTGTCGTAGGTGGAACGGGGAGCTATCCACCTTACCATATAGACGTGGCAATGATCATGGAGCTAAAAAGATGAAACAAAGATTTTACACAATACCACCCCTCACAAGATTTTACACAACTGAACACAAACAAAAGCGTGCCTAATTGCGGCACCATGCATAGTTTTTGAGATATAGCATGAAACATAATCTAAACATTTAAATTTTTTCGGTGTACGACCATCGTCACGCAAGGGCTTTCTTATCATTTTAACCATGTCCTCACTTTTTTCCATATATATCAGTCATTTTTTTTTTTTTTTTTTTTTTTTTTTTTTTTTTTTTTTGCAAAAGTATACCCAAAAGTTTCACATACAGAGTTACATTGTGGCATAAGCAGCAATTTTTAGCACTTTGCCTTCCTGAGATATTACGGGAAGGCGTTGTACCTGTGAACACTTTTAGAGTTTTCGAAATTTTGGTGCTAATATTCAGCACTTTTCCCCCAATTTTTGTAGTATATTTGAAATGCCATCTCTTTGCTACCAGATAGGATGATTTTTAAAGGTATTACATAATTACAGTAGTTTTTATAGGAGAACTCAAAAAGTTTATTTGGTCTTACAAGTTATTCTAACTCAGTGTAACTCCAAGTGAGCTCCATTTTTAACTCTTACAGTAGCTAGTCTGAACTCAATCTCTCTCCACGTATTTTGTAACATTTGAGGTGTTACTAAAGGAATCGCATTCCTAATACGGTTCATCAGTTCATCAGGGTTACGCACCTTTTCACCAGAATACACAATATGTTTCACATATCCCCTACAGGGAGAAGTCCAGTTAGTAACATCAGTGAGCGTGGAGGCCACTTAATTGGCCCATCACGTTCTATTCAACGACCAGTAAATTCAATATCAATGCACTCCCTCACTTTTAGGCTCCAATGTGGCGGGGCATCATCCAATTGGAATGTCACTTGAGGTTGCAAATGTTGTAACTGGGTAACAGCAAAGTGTTGAAGCATGTCTTAGAACACATTTCCTGTTATGGTTTGCTCTATGAAAAAGAAGGGGCCTATAACTGCATTATGTGTACACCAAATATTCAATTTGGGACTCTCTCTAGAATGTTCTATGTACGCATGTGGATTCTCAGATCCCCATATGCTAACATTGTGCCTGTTAACATAGCCAGACAAGTGAAAATTTGACTCATCAGAGAAAACAATGTTCAATAGAAAATTATGGTCATAATCAATCCTGTCCCGAATTTCAGTAGGAAATGCTGCTCTCCGTGTTTATCTTTGGGCTTAATTTCTTGCAACAAGTGCACCTTATACACCCGCAAAGTAATAGTTTGTGTACCACATCGTGTACTGGTGACTTTGGAATTGCCAATTGCCTGCTCGCTTCTCGAATTGACTTCCTCGGGCTACATGAGAAACGCTCTCTTATTGCTTCCACATTTTCTTCTGACCTGCGATTTACCACCGCTGTGTTGTTTCACTACACTCCCCGTTGATAAAAATTGCTCTTTCCACGCCTAGATGCTGTTGCGTGATGGACGATCCTTGTGGTAAACACGTCGAAAGTTTCTTTGAACTCTTTTTGTCCCTGCAAACCCCCACACGAATTGCTCCTTTTCAACTGCAGACGCCATTTCTGTATATTGGAGTTACTAGCACCGTCACCAGTAGTTCTTCAAGTATGAAAATTTGCTGAACAAAGCTTGTTGAGTTTTCCTTCAATATGCTTTTTTTTCCTTCTGTATCTCTGACCATATTAAATTGTAAACTTTTAAAAGAAGTCAGTCCCATTCCGGACACACTGTACAGTAGATCATATATTTAGTAAGAATAGATGTAGTAATAAAACAGAAAGAAAATAGAGTCAAAATTAGAGAAAATAGAAAAAGACAGAGTAAGACACCTTGAACTTTTAAGATAATTTATATTACAAAAGGTGACATTTTTTTTTAAGTCCCCTTGCTCGTTTTGTCGTGTTCGAAATGAGGCTGACTTAATTGCTGATTTATCATTACCGACTTTACTCAATAGTTATTAACATTAACATCGGAAGTTTTTGATTTCTACTATTTCCGCTTTGAATAGATTGTTAAGATGGAAGATGGTACTTGTTCTTATAACGCTAAATCGAATTCAGCTTTGGCATAAAATAAATTATAAGCTGTCGAAACATAAACTACGTTATAAACACATTTTTATAATTCTACTCTGACATGAGTTCAGTAAATATGATAAGTTTCAGTAAATATGATACTGACCACCACAAATTAAAATGACTCCGATCAAAAAAGGTACACCCGTATTAACGTTAGCGGTGAGCACCGACAACAAAAGGCACATAACCTGACTCCTTTCCTCAAAGTTATACAGAAATTGGTACAATTTCTCGCACCAGATCTTTAGGTCTAAGCATGAACTTTCAAATTACTCAGGCCCGAAACCTTCCACAGGGGGTCTGAGGGGGCCACGGATATATTAGGGGACGGCAAGTCATTAAAAATTCTCTTACAAATATCTAAATTGTGTTTTTGTATTAATGATATCATTTGATATTGAAGTCCGGAAGGGTCGCTAAAAGTTGAGGGGAGGACAGGCCCCCTAGCACCCCTCTGGTTGGGGACCTGACTACACGTAACCATATTATTCCTGTTACTTAACTATTTTATTATGTTATTGTTTATCACATTGCTTTTTTTTTTTTTTTTTTTTTTTTTACATAAATCTGAAGTCAATGCAATTCAAATTCTCGTGGAAAATAATACTCAATATTGTAAAAGGGGTTACGTTTACATGAAGGAGAAAAAATAAAATTACTCAATAGATATTGACAAAATAACACGTAGATTTGATTGACTGGAAATTAGAAAATCTTTTCAGTATTGATATTATACGACAGGGCGAACTGTTAAAATGAAGTGCAACCAGCTCTCCGGTCGTATCAGGTCAACGATTAAACATTAACATATAACCCTATTTACTACTTAGCCACCAAGTAAATCAAATGATAGCGTGGTTAATTATTAGCACATTTTCATTGACACTGTTAGGAGTACTCCGCATATGAAATAATGAATTCCGTACTACCCTCCACAATGTTTCTTATATACGTAGAAAATTCCAATTCTGAAATAATAACTATACTAAAATAACTTCTGCTAAGACGACCTATCATATTGTCAAATAAGTCATATATATATTTCTCAAGTCTCGGAATATGTTATCAAAAGATAAACTGTTGGTTAGTATAACTGTTTTCTTATGTGTAATACTTAAAAGAATAATCAAACACACTTACGTGATTACTTGATTCACTATACTACACTTGCTTATTTCTGTTTGTTTCATAGAGACTGATGATTATACTGTCGTTGAAAGACGAAACAGAATCTCTTGTACGCACATCGGCAGTCAAATTTGTTGTTATGTAAAGGCACAAAGAAGGATAAATCACAAAATTTAGTGAAATTTTGGCGTTGACGCTTACCCAACCCTTGTACAAAATCACATGCTTTCATAAGAATGAGGTTTGCAACCGTAGCTTGTTCTTCTATCTAAAAAAATAAAATAAAATAAAATAAAATAAAATGTTAACTGACTCGAACACAGCATCCACTGATGTGTTTCCTGGTGTAGGTCCAGTTCTAAACAAATTTAAGTAGAACCATCGAAAAGGTATGCTGTTTCAAACACGAAAATGCAAATATATCCAGAATAAATATATGAACAGATTGAATTGACAACATTTTTCAAGTCGGTTGAAAGGAGGTTAGGTCTATAATCCACAGCAAACAGACTTAAGATAATAGGATACCACATAAAATTTAATACAGTTACGCAGTTGGGACTAATTATTCTTCAAATTAAATTCAAGTTCTCACCCTATGTAGTGCAGTGAATAAAAGAACCAGAAAAGTATTTTTTTTTTAGTTTTGTTTAAGTAATCTGTTTCTCTATACCACAGACAACACTTGCGCTTTTATATCTTAAATTTAAAAAGACACGTCCTTCAACATGAATATAACGGAAGTCATCTCTCTTTCCAATGACGAGTTAGTATTTCGTTCATGCTATAGGACATTTTTAAAGGTATAAGAATGATGGATTCTTTTATTGCATCACGATAAAATAAACTTTATTCAGTCATTGGTTAAATATAATAAGTCGGATAAGGACACTCAACCAAAGTATCCACCATAACCTCCTAGACCACCAAGGCGACTGTATACATGGACGTTGGGACCGATTCTCCTGACAATAGCGTTGAAACCATTGATTCCATCAGCTCCATAACTGACTTGCCTTAGACTGCCATCAGATTCAACCAAACTGTACTGGCCTCTGACCAAGTTTCCATCACGTACTTCAGCTTGGTTCTTCTGGTCTCCAGTCAAAGCATCGGAAACAGCGTAGCCAAAGTTGTATCGTGGGTAGGACTGTAAAACAAATTATAGTTTAGTACTTGCATTTGGTACGCAAATAATTAAATGTCCTGGTAAAAGAAAGCCGACTACGACTTAGCAATTTTACAGGTATAAAGAAATCAGTCTAGTTTACAAGGTAAATAGCGATGGGGGATTCTACAAATTCTTGATAGGAAATGAGGCAAGAGTTCTACATGGTGCAAGCTCCGAGTTCTTAATCAGAGGACCTGCAATTTACTAACATTCATCTGCTATAAGTAGTTTTTTGTTATTAAAATCCTATACAAGAAGAATGATAGATTTATTAGAAGGTGTAGCTTAAAGAGCAAAACTTAAAACTTTCTTTAAATTATTGTATGCATGGTCTATACCATTACTATTACTTACGTAATAATTCAGACCTCCGGCGAGACCTCCATAAGCTCCAATGCCTCCATAACCATCTAAAGCTCCAATGCCAATAACAGCATTGCTAGCGGCGATTAAGGCAGCAAAAGCTACGAGAACCTGAATAAAAAATAAAGAGTAGTAAAATTTTCTTCTTGTATATTTTAATTAGTAGAACTACTAAGATTATTGAATGTACAGATTATTAGAAATGTAATTCAATAATACTTGTAGAACTGCAAACTATAGTGTTCATACCACTTACCTCGTTGGTTTGCTACAACTTTACCTCTATAAAATAATAAAGAAAAATCTAGAAGAATTGGAAACGCATTTTGATTAAAGTAATGATGAAGAAGGCGTTATCAACAAATGAAAACACAAGTAAATATTAATACGTGTAAATTCCACAATTTTTTACGGAGATATATGTAGGTAAGTAAGTTCATTGCTTGGTCTTGCATCCGTGGTTTGTTTATATTTCAATTACATTTCAAATTTTGATTAAAAAGTGATCTGTTATATGCAGATATACTCATGGATATTAAACGTTATCCAAGAGCCAATAAAATTAAGTGAAATCACATTAAACACAGAACAATGTAAGTAATATTTCAATATTTTATGAGTAATAATAGTGATAATAATCAGTACTAGTAAACAATTGTACAATAATAATAATAATAATAATAATAATAATAATAATAATAATAAAGGAAACGATTATATTATAAATTTCAATGAAACTGTAAATTATAGCAATATTTGACTGTTACATTTGAAATATAAAATTATAAAATTACAATAATTAGATTATATTACAATAATTGTACGAAAATTTTGCAAATTAATAGAACCCTCAAGACGAACACGTCATTGCAAGTGAAACATAAGTTAAAATAAATAAAAGACGAATGGAATACAAAAAATGGGTTTCTTTTATTAAAGTATGCAAGTAATTGTTTTCAAATTAACATTGGGAAATTTAAGAAATATATCTTGCTAACAAGTGACAGATTCATCCTAATATAACCTTATGCAATACAAAATCTTGAGTTAACAATGATTGGTCAAATTTTTATGATTGAGGCAATGGGTTATTAGGTGAACAGAATTACAAAGAACAGTGTGTTTACAAGGAACAAATATACTGGCTCAATACATCATCATTTGAAAAAGTACAACACTCATGTTGTCGAAATTAATTATATCCGCGACGTTGATATAATAACTTATAAGTGTTAATTGAAACGAAATGGAGTGTTAGTTCCAGAGTCGAGTTTGGTGGTTTTCAAGTGAGAGAGAGATATTAAGTATGATTAATTTTTGATATATAGATTAAGGAACTCTTTAATCGAATGCATTTCGCTACAGACTGTCAAAATCACAAAAGGTATATATTAATTAAACATATTGGTATTACCTTCACTTCACTCTATTATTATTATTATTATTATTATTATTATTATTATTATTATTATTATTATTATTATTATTATTATTATTATTATTATTATTATTATTATTATTAATTAGTTTCTTCAATATTTCATTCTCCATAATTTTCTGTAAACTTTGATTTAAATCTTGGAATGTTCCTTCCTTCCCTGTAACCTCTGAACATGATGTTAACATTTAATTTACAGGCGCAGACTACAGTCCAGAGTTTGCCTTCATCCTAAACATTTGTTGAATGAGTTTAAAGTTTTCATAATTTCATCTTGTTTCTATATATGATTATCTCTTTTATTATTAGATAATATTGCAATTACTTAAAGGAAGTTGTATCCGGATTAAGTCATACTAAAAAGTTCGGTACTGATGACGTTTAAAGGAGCTATCAAATTGATTAAATATGTTTTTGATGCTATAAATACGTTTTTCTTCTTTTTTAACATTTGCGAAAATGCCATTTGATCGTTAATGATACTTTCTGTGAGTCAGTGTGGTGAAAAAGCAAGTAATCAATAAAGTGTTTAACAATATTAAATAGCGTTTGACCATCCATAAAGGATTTAAGTTCATATAACAATATAGTAATTTTAGTAGTTCTTCAAGTTTATCTTGATATAATATACACTTGAAAATTATGTAATCTAATGTTTTCAATTTGTTCACTGCATCAACGCGACGTAATATATTTAATTTTGAAATATGTTCAATGCCAGTCTATATTTAGAGAAATATAGTGACAATTGGATATTAAATTGACATCCGATGATCAAGATTTTTATGAGATTTAGTAAGACGTAACTAATATGTAGTTATGGGATCTGCTGTAGCTAAATGGTGTTGCACTCGCTTTTCGTGCATGAGATACCTGTTTTGATCCCAGCTCTTGGCAAGGGGTGGTGGACAAAACAGTGGTATTTGAAATGAGATTAAATCCTTCTGTTTGACATCCCACGTTATGCTCGTTAGGCTAAGGGAGAAGGATGCCTAAGGCAGGTGAATCATGGTGGAAGAAATTGATGGAATGAAAATGTGGGAGGAAACGAGAGTACCCAGAGAAAGCCCAGACCACAATGTTGTCCACAACAAAATTACTTGGCCGGTGATCGAACCAGGGACCCAACGCACCGGAGACAAACACTACACTCAGCCAATGTGCCTCATTTTATAGGTACTGCAATTAATAAAGTTTTGAAGATTGTCTGATAATCGTTTGCCATTCGCTTCCTTGGTAAACAAAATCTGCGGGAACCTCGTTTCTAACACAAACATTTTGTGAAGATGTTGAAACCAGAATTGACTTACATGATTTGAAAAATGAGTGTCCAAATTGTAGTTTGACATTTCTCAAATTTGCAGGAAGATTAATAGTTAAAGCTTTGCATACGTATAATTAGTAAATAAAAATCATTCAATAGAACGGGATATTCCTACACATGTGTGCATCACAGTTAAATCTTTTTCGTTTTGTCACACATAGAAAGCTCAAACCAGTAATTGTACCCAACTGAAATAATCTAAGAAGTTGCCGGTTTTCGTAAGTCAATTAACGTGTAACGTGTGACTTACAGCTACCACGCGAAGCATGTCTTATCTATACATTTTTGCACGACAAGGAAACAATAATTAGCTTAATTGGTTCCTTGTATGAAAGTACTTCGTATTTTAACTACTCCTTGCGCTTTTCCACAGCACTTTACTTTCATGAATTACGCAGTATTTTATAAATTACAGGTGCTCATAAGTATCTTATGAATTTAGTTACTTTAATTAATTCAACTAGTTATGTTTTGATACACAATAGTACATTCAATTGAATTTTATTAAAGCGCCATGCACAACAAGTAGCAGTATCGCGGTGTACATAGAGTAAAAATTTAAGTTTGAAATTTTGCATTTCCTCTTACCTTGCTTTCCCCAAAATATAAAAGAAAAATGAGTGAGAAGAATGGACATTTGAAAATAGAAAATACTTAACTTTCGTCAGGTCAAAAGTCAGTTTTAATTTATCTTTGTATTTCACGGACACATTAGTAATTTGCATTTTGAGGATTACACTTAGCCACAAATCTGAACAGCGCCGGGGGAAGTTTATCAAGAAACAATAATGTCCGTTATTACTTCCTTTCAAATATATAGTGTAGGAAATCGATTTGTAATTGTCCACATCTTGGCATCTATTGGATGGATAACGTTCGTCAACGAACTCGATCTTGAAGCTCTATATCGTGGCCAGGATTGTCGATGATCATGAAATACTGCTTGACATTTTGTGGTCTTTCGATGGACAAACACACACACAAACAATTTAACACACCTTCTCTATAAATATATATCAGAGAGGTGCGGTAGATTGAACTCCTTAAGAACGTAGCTCTTACATTAGCATAAAAAGAAGTTTACTTGGAATATGTGTGATTGATATAGGAGTTTTGAAAGTTCTTCAATTTAAGTGGTCTGGTAATCAATTTAGTGAGAGATGTCAATTCTGTTTTTGGTCCTTTTAAAAAGAATCTCTTTGTGCGAAAAAAAAACTGTCCATGCTTAGAAGTGATGTTTTCAATAGAAGCTGATTTCATGCAGGAACCTTAAAAATACATTTAAGGCTAGTTGCGGCTTATGTACGCAAATAGCTTATTATAAATTTTAGGCAAAGGTCATTAGAAACGAAGTTTAAGTAGAAAACGAAAAATAAGATTACTACTTAAAAACAGGAAAAAATCGAATAGAAGTACCATAACCAGGACCTTTATTTATAGACTGACTCTAAGAATTTATTTGAAGTTCTCTAACAAAACAATTGACTATGGAAATTCTAACTACAATGTCCTGCTTGCTTCCTCCCCCCTCAAAAAAAGAAAAGAGCTCCCATGTATCTCTGCTTCGTATATCGTGTATTTAGCTTATTCCGTCTGCTGATATTGAATTGTGTATTATTAGCATAGTCTATACTTTTAAAGAATTAAGAATTACTTACTGCGAAGGTGTTCATGTTGTATTGTTATTGATGACTCTTGACGAACGTACAGTTCCAAAGTCCTGCTGATATTTATATGGAATCAAGTACGGAAAAGAAATTAGATGGAAAGTTAAACAAAAAAAGGAAATATGGATAATCATATTGCCAATTACTACATATCCTTTTCATCAGCAAATATTTTAAATACCTTTTATTAATTAAATTCTTCCAAGGAGATTCCATGAAAATTCCTACAAACAAAGGTCATATTATACGTTTATATAATTTTTTGGATTATTCAAATTTTGCTTTATTTATATATACTGCATGTAATTATGTTTAGTAGAGTGCGTACTGAAATTTTATACATATGTACACAATAACCCGGTATAGAATACTTGAAATTGAGTATAAAACTGATCTAATAATTCTTAAGATCGTTGTCTAGCCTCAAGTTTGATTTATAGGTGGGTTCTTTATCTTTAGATTTATATTCTTAAGATTTCATCGATTGATTAAAGTATTACAATTAAACGTTTATAATTAAATGAAAATACAATGCTTGAAAATTTTGATTTAACTTCTGATTGTGGAACATTTTAGCCATTAATAACCGTTGACATATGCAAAGAAATGACTATAGAGGAGTGACACGATTACACAAACAAAAATGGAGCTCTCTCGTTGCTACATGGTTAGCGCTTGAATCTTCGTAGCGGTAGACCCGGGTTCTACTCCTAGTAGGAGCTAATCTGGTTCTGATTCCATGTTAAGTTATAGATTCAAGTCTCTTATACTCTCACTGATGAAAGGGTCACTAAACCTTTAACCAATCCAACACAATAATTCCTTACATAAAAACCTTCTTTACATGTAATGTGACCAAGACACGTGTTCAAATACGTCTTTTCTGAGCTATACATAATCCAGGGAACATTTATCAAACTACAGAAAAAGGGTCAGTTTAGGAACAAATCATCGGATCAGGGTCGGGCAGAGAAACTTAATAATTATTTTGAAGCATTAATTAAGTTAATGAAACAAATAGGCGTGGAACAGATGCTTGGAATTGTACGATAGCTTAAAGAAAAAACGAATGAAGATTATTACTAAGATTTTCTACAAGTGGATTGTGATATAACAGAAACTGTAAACTGACATGTATTTGCTATACGTTCCGTAAACACTGGCACTTAATGAAGTCGAGAGTTTAACATAATAATCAGTGACTTTTAGCCAGACATTGATCTAACATTTCATTCCGCAATTACAGATTTACTTTTCTGACAAGTTTTTTGTGGATTATATCTGAGACTAGAGATTTTTCCACCGATCAAAGAAAAAAGTTTCACATTTGCACTACGTGAAGGCGTTTGGGTTGTGTTTTGTTATGTTTTGTCAATGTTGAAACTCGAATTCTCATTAGATTTCTACTAATTCCGGTTTTATTAGACAGATAAGGATTCAGATTAAATATATACATGTATTATTGGGACACTTAATCGATTACAGAAAACAGTTTTTCGCCATTTATTACTGTTTTTAATCTATATTGACCAAAATTAAAAACTATTATGGTTGATTTCTTCTACTGTGGATATCAAATCACGTGATCCAAGGAACTCGATTCCAAATTTTTGACCTTCAACATCGTGCCCAAAATTGATGGTGCAAGTTCTTCAGACGATTTTGTTTCCAACACTTTCTTCCTAATATTAAAAATAAAATCCTGTTTTTCTTAGAGGAATATTTCCGGAAATTTCTTGTGTTACTTCTGAACACCTTATGCATCACTATTATCATCATCATAGATACAGGGAGTCCAATAACAATGCAAACCGGAGTTTGGGATAGTAGAACTTTTGAACCTGAAGTTATACAAGAATAATGGTTATACCAAAATGAAACCTTGTTCATGTATATACTTTTAAACTAGGAAGCAACGATTGAAGCACAATAGGAACTACACAGTGTTGCCAGATGTAACCAAAGGTGTAAATCTTTTTTTTTTTTTTGCAAAACATGTAAATTGACTCATAACTCATACATGTGGATGTTCTGTCGTTAATTTTCAGTTTGTTTAGTTGGAGTAGCTTGTAAACTATGAAACAGGAAAAAGAATTTTTCATTTTCACCGATAACTAATCGGATGAGTCCTCTGTAAGGGGAAACTAGAGAAATAAGAGTTTTCATAAATTAACACTGAATTGGCAACTTTTCTGGTGTTTCAGTGCATCAAAAGGATCTGTCTACATTATGCAATTCTTGAAAACGATGAAAAACAAACTTTGAAATTATAATGATGAAACATTTACTTACATGCACCCGGCTACACTGCTACTATCAGAAATGAGTTACCAGCTCTACAGTGGATGCTGGGAGTGTCCCCTGTTTTGATTTAAACACTGGTTCACATGTTTTACCAGGTTGGGAGCAATTTTACGAAGATTAGACGTGTTAATGTTCTCAATGGCACTGTGAATATTTGTTTCCAGATTGAATAGTTCGAGAATTTCTTTGTATACCTCTTGCTTTAAATAGAGCCATAGAAATGAATAGCAGTGTTGCCGGGTGCATGTAAGTAAAAATTTTATCACGATAAATTCACAGTTGGGTTTTCATTGTTGTCAGGAATTGCATAATGTAGACAGATTCTCAACAAACATTTTGATGCACTGAAACATCAACAAAGTTGTGAATTCATAGTGTTAATTTATGAAAACTACGATTTCCCTAATTCCCCCTTACAGATGGCTTATCCGATTAGGTAAAGGTGCAAATGAAAAATTCTTTTCTCTGCTCCATAGTTTCCAAGCTGCTCCAACTAAACAAACTAAAAATTAACGACAGAGTATCGATACGTATGAGTTATGAGTCAAATTATATGTTTTCCAAAAAAAAAAAAATGATTTACACCTTCGGTTACATCTGACAACGCTGTGTAGTTCCTAGTGTACTTCAATCGTTGCTTCCTAGTTTTAAAACATATGAATAAACAAGGCTTCATCTTGGTATAACCATTATTCGTGTATCACTTCAGGTTCAAAAGTTCTACTATCAAAAACTCCGGTTTGCATTGTATATTGGACACCCTATATTTATGGATCTAGTGATATTGCACAGTATAATCCATACTCTACTCAACGTAATTCATAAATCCGGGAACAATTTTACGTTGTAAGCCATTCTTTGTTCTATTCTAATCACGAATTTTATTCTTACTTGTAGGCTGCAAAAAATTTTCTACTCCATTTATACGTGTATTCAGGAGTAGTTATACACCGTAATCTATTCTGTACTGCAATCTATTCATGATCTTGGACTGGTTGCAAAGAGCAATCAATTCTCTATTTCATTCTGTTGTTGGTCTCCGACTACTTGTACTCTCTAAGTAATTTCCTATTTTGTCCTATTCGTTTATCTAAAGCTACTAGAAATTGAGTGCACTATTTGAAGAAGTAAGTCGCAACTTTAATTATAGACTTGTAGAAAAAATTAGGACACAAAACAAAGTTCATTAGTTTGGCTTGTGATTATATTTGGATTGAGTGCTTACATTCAATACCGAGATCTGTTTGCAATTCAGGGTGGAAAAATTTACACTTCAATTCAAGTCATATTGTCGTCCAAATTTATGTAGTCTTCATGCTGATAAGAAACACTAAACCATAAAGAAAATAGTCAAAACTTCGACTTTAGTGATTCAACTTTAAAATGAAACAGAATTTCTGTTTCTTGTCTCCTGGTTCTCTGTGTAGAGCAAAGGAGGCTTCTGACACATCCAGTAGTAGGAGTAATCACAAACAGAGAAGAAGAGCCAAAGGTATCGTTCACATATTTCGTTTTAATAATAAAATCAATTAGCATTGTCACGGTGCATACTAAGATAAGGAGTTTGTTCTGTCAAAGTGTGTACAACGTGAAAATTGTAGTTTATTTTTTTTTTCAATTGCTCAACAATGCAGTTCTTCTTATCCTCCATTCATCTACTCAGAAAAATGAATGTTGCCAGGAACACTGATTTGCATTATATTCAGGGTTGAATTCAGGGGGTAGCCCGGGGGGAATCTCCCCCCCCCCCCC
Source organism: Thermobia domestica (assembly GCF_964235325.1). NCBI lineage: Eukaryota > Metazoa > Arthropoda > Insecta > Zygentoma > Lepismatidae > Thermobia > Thermobia domestica. The sequence goes on along the minus strand of NC_137458.1, from coordinate 275,675,986 downwards.
GAAGAAAATTCATCCCCCCCCGGAGAAACTCAAAGAATTTCAGTCACAAAATGTAGAAATTACTTCACATAATTATTTGCTTTCTTTCCGTGCACGTGCAGACGAAATCCAATCTCTCAATATACACATAAATGACGCAGACCCATTCTATATAAATATTAAACATGTAACATCTAAGATAGAATACCAAATAGCCAATAAAACTTGTATTTCTTAACGCTATGACCGAGTTTGGCAGAACATGAAATTGTCAACTGTTGAAGAAAGGTTTGTATCTTAGTAGGTACTAGGCCTATACTCTCGCCCTATATTGTATATTTGTAGGTAGCACTAGCACAGGTTGATATAGGAAAGGAAAGATAGGAAGATCTTTCGATCATTCCATATGATCTCTGATGTCAACAGATTTCAGTTCTTGAAAATGTACAGTTCTTGCATTATTTGAAATAGGGCACCTAAATCCCATTTCTCGCATCGGAAGTAACAGACGTAAATGTGTTTTACGATTGTTAAATTAAACACACCTTTCTTTAATTAAAAATGATTAAGTTAAAGGGAGAGATTCAGAGGACGTCATTTAGAGGGATCAGGGAGGAACAGTTATCCCTCCTGGATTAGAGACTTACATAGAATTTATCAATATGATAGTAGTATATAAGTGAAAGATCGCTATTGAAGGTGTTGAAGATCCTGCTCAGAGCCGTGCCATGGGGGAGGGGCAAGCGGGGCAACGGCCCCGGGCGCCGAAGTAAGGGGTGCAAAATTCGGGAGGGAAAAAGAAACGAAAAGAGGGAAAGAAAAACAGAGGAATAAAACACATGTGCACATATTATATAAAATAAAAGAAAAAAGTAATGAAAAGTGCTCAAAATCAAGGAAAAGCATGGTTTACTTTTTAAAATTTTCTCACCTTTGCGGCTGGTCTGTCGACCTCACTCATATATACGGGGGTGCCGTCGTATACTCTCGCGCCAAGCGCTGATTTTCCACGACACGGCACTAATCCTACTGAAGATTTCGTAAACTAAACTATTGATGTGTATGCAGTGAAGAAACCAAGGCTAATATGCTTGATTTAGAATCAGAAGTGTGAGAAAGAATGATAACTTTTTGTTAAGATATTTCTGTGTGTGTTTGCTTTAGAACAAAAAATATTTGAGTTAATTTAAATATTTTTAAAAACTTCCACATTAGTAACAAACAATAACTACTGAATATAGGAAATAATAACAAAAATAGCTACTGTAAATAGCAGTTAAAGTTTAGTCTAAAATATTTTTGCCAGTCTTTATTTAATGTTTTAGATGAAATCAAACGATTGTTTTTTTTAATTATAATTTCACATTGAATATTTATCAGCAATTAGTCTCAATATTAGGTAAGATGTGTATGTGAATGGAATTGTTAAATATGCTGCTGCTTTCTTGCAAAAGTACAGAAAAACAACCGTCCCCCCCGAGGAGTTGATATCCCCCCCCGGGTGAAAATGTCTGAATTCAACACGGATTATATTTAGTGCTAACATCAATTACACTCTTCGCTGAGTTAAATTTCAAAAAATAAAAAATAAAATAATAAATAAATAAATAAATAAAATAACTGTAATGTGTTCCGTTAGTCAGTCATTTTTTACTTTTCCCCTCCTCCTCCCCCCGTTGCGTGGTTGAATCTGGATTTAAACGGCATCGGAAGTGTTACTGTTCATCACAGGAACCCTAAAAGCTACGGGTTCGGCACACATGCCTGTCATTTTCAATAACTTATCCCTCCTCCAAGTCACAGGGCTGAAGTTGAATTTAAACGGCATCAAAAGTGTCACTGTTCATCTTAGAAATCCTAAAACTGTGGATTCGGCACTGATAATAGTCATTTTCGATTATTTAAATATCCTCCTCCATCTCCCTTATGTTGGGAACACGGCATCAGAAGTGTCACGGTTCATCTCAGCAACCCCGAAAACTATTGTTCGGAACTAATATCTGTCATTTTCCATCATTTATATATATATATATCCCTCTCCTTCCCCAAGTTGCGGGGTGAATTTAGACTTACATAGCATCAAAAGTGTCATTGTTCCTCTCAGTAACTCCGAAAACTATGTATTCGACACTAATATCGGTCCGTTTCTATCGTTTTTTAAATATATTTTCTCCCCCTCTCTTAATATCCACCGTAAAAGTAATACAACAAAAATCATGCTGAGTCCGAATCTCATCCATGTTGAAAATTTGGTCGAAATCAGTTGGGAGGTTTAAGAGTGATGAAGTTACAAAGACAATCACTTTCATTTTCATTTATTTATCTCTCTCCTTCTTCCCTCTCCTGCGTTGGACCGTTGAAGTGAGATTATGAGAACTCCTTGGCCCGAACCTTATCTATATTGAAAGTTCGATCGAGATCGGTCCGGTGGTTTAGAGTTATTGAGTTTTATTTATTTTCCATATTTCCCCACCTCTCCTAAGTAACACTATCAAAGTTAATAGAAAAGACACTCCCAGGCCTGAACCTCATCTATGTTGAAAATTTGATTGAGAATGGTAGAGTGGTTCAAGAGATTAGGAGTCACAAACATAGTCATTTTCAAATTTATAATATAGATTTACTAATGGTGTAAACTTTTTTTTTTCATTAGATATTTAAACTTCCGGTTTTTGTAGAGAGATTAGAGTGGAGATTAAATATATTCTTTAAACGCTTAATTGATTTCAAAAAAACGTTTCTCACTATCTATTACCTGTTGTAATCTACGGGTGTAAACATTAAAACACGAAGCTTAGTAATTTGTATCACTTCCCCTTTTTATTCCTTGGTAAGGAAACAAAATGGTGCCTACTCTTAAAACGTCAAATCGAATTCAGTCTTGATTACGCAGGTAAGTAATAAACTGTAGAAACTAAAAATATTTTGCATAAACTCTACTTTGAAACAAGTTGGAATTTTCAGGGATATGATTTTGGTCACTACAAATCAAAGTGACCTTGGATCGAAAAAAATAGTTGCATAGATGCTGAGAGTGAGCGCCGAAAACACAACTCACATAAATCGACAACTTTTACCACAGTTTACAGAAGTCCGTACTGCTGTTCGCATCAGACCTTTAACTTATAATTGGAAGTCATAATGTGTTCTAGCTTCCCGAATACTCTTACAATGTTTCATCTATACATAGAAAACTTCACCCAGTCAGAGCATCCGAAACAGCGTAGCCAAAGTTGTATCATGGGTAGGACTGAAAAATAAATTATAACTTAGTACCCTTAGTTATAATTGTTTCCTATGTATAATAGACTTTAGAACATTTTCATCTTTTGTGCCGATATATGTTCAGTTTAATAAAAGACAACTAAGATCAATTACTTAAGGAAAGGTAGCTTTGTAGATGTATTTAAAAGAAGGAAGCATTACTGCATGGAAATTTATTTTATGATAGAGATTATCTGACATAAAATCTCAGATAGACACTCAACCAAGATATCCACCATAACCAGAGTATCCACGATAGCCTCCTAGTCCACCAAGGCGACTGTACACATGAACATTAGGTCCGATTCTCCTGACAATAGCGTTGAAACCATTGATTCCATCAGCTCCATAACTCACTTGTCTTAGACTACCATCAGATTCAACCAAACTGTACTGGCCTCTGACCAAGTTACCATTACGTACTTCAGCTTGGCTTTTCTGGTCTCCAGTCAGAGCATCGGAAACAGCGTAGCCAAAGTTGTATTGTGGGTAAGACTGAAAAATAAATTATACTTTAAGTAGTTGAATTAGTTACACATAGAATTAAATGTTTGGAGGAAGAAGGGCGTATCCCAGATTTACAGCTTTATAAATCAAAATCAGTTAATGTGCGCAAGGAAGTAAGTAATGCAGGGCCCTACAATTTCAGTTAGAAAATTAGTCAATGGTAATTTAGTGGCAAAAGTGGTATCAGTTTTCATTTAAGGCATGGCAACTAACTTTTGAGCAAGTGTGGGATATTTCCCTCTTCCACCAGGCTCTTTAATGTGCAGATTACCGTTATTAGATTTGTAATACCTTGGAGTGAATAATATTTATACTTAAATTATGATTTTTTTTACAGATGTCTTGTAAATTGAAACTTATATTACATGCAACATAAGCATGTCTCTTGAAGGGACAATTTTCTCCCCTTGAGTTTCACATTGGGAAACCACAAAATCTGCCGTCATTTAAGGTTTGCTCTCCAAGCAAAACCTGATAAGACGCCGCTGACTACATGATATTTAAGATATATTCTTTGCTAGAAATGTCTCCAATGTTGTTATTTGAAAATTTAATTAAATTTATTAAAATATTTAAGCAAATGAATTAGAATCCTTAAACAAAGAACTTGGAATTTAGTAATATTTAGCCATGCTGGAATTAGTATTTGTTATTAAATACATATACAAGAGGTTAATGTGACTTATTGGAAACTGTATTTTGCAGAGCAGTGTACTTCTTTTTGATTATTGTATACACATTCTATTTCCATTACTATTACTTACATAATAGTTGAGTCCTCCACCGATACCTCCGTAAGCTCCAATACCTCCATAACCACCTAAAGCTCCAATGCCAATCACAGCATTGCTAGCGGCAATCAAGGCAGCAAAAGCTACGAGAACCTGGAAAGAAATTAAATTGCAATAAAGCTTTGTTCTGTTACCTTGTAATTAGCAGAACGATTAAAATTATTGAATATACAGAATTTTGCAAATGTAATTCTATATTACATGGAGAACGGCAAACTATTTTGTTCTATCACTTACATCTGACTCTAACTCTACAAAATAGTAAAGAATAAGAATCTAGAAGAATTGGATATGTGTTTTACGGAAACTAATGATAAGGTACAATTTTTTTACGTGCATATATAAATAAGACAAAAACAAACAATTTTCAAAGAAACTATATATATATATATATATAGTACGTGATAGCATGGCGAACGGAGAAGGTTTCGAGGTAACGGATATTTGTAATGTTTTATTACAGTAATAATAAAAACAATGAACTCAAATAATAATAGTTATAATATAAAATATAACAATATATTTCTGTGACATGAGAAATGTAAATTTAGAAAGTTGTAATAAGTAAATTATGCTACAATAATTGTGCAATTAGTAAAACTCAGTAGATGAACGCGGTCAGTGTATGTGTGAAAATTAAGATAAAATATATAAAATAAGGATGGAATACCGAAGAATAGTTTATTTAATTACAATATATAATGACTGAATTCTTATTATCATCGTGATAGTTAAAAGAAAATCCTATTTACAGATGACAGATATGTTCTATTATATCCTTATGTAATTTAAAATCTTGAGCCAATAACGATAGGTCAAAGTTTATTAATGAGACAATTGGATATTAAATGAACAGTGTATTTACTAAGAACATACATATATACAGGCAATTATCCAATGGGAGGTCTATATAGACGAGTCATTTTAGCTGTAAATTTTGTGATTAGTATAAAAAAATTATAAGCATGGAACTTTGAGATTAGATGCTTTCGGTTGTGGTGAACAACATATTAAAAGTCCCCAGAAATTACAGATGTGTTACGACCGCCATATTGAAAAATGGCCGCCATAATAAACCCAATTTTTTAAAGTTGTGATCAATAAAGCAAATACCTTGTAGATATGGGGCTATGCGAATAGATGCATTTTGTGGTAGTGAAGAATATACTGGAATCCTCCGAAAAGCGCAAGTGTGCAGTGGCCGCCAAATCGAAATCTCGAAGTTGTAATAGGAAATAATTAGAAGACATTATTAATTCTTTATACACTTTCATTTAGCTATAATGAATAAAATACAGAAACCCTCTTGTACTGCCTCTGCATTTTACAGTACAGTACATATTGTACAACCATTTTATTTGTTTAGATCCTCAAGGGTTCTGATACATTTTCTTCTCTTCAGTATTAGTGAAAATTAAATTTTACACAAATATGCTATATCTATCTATCTACCTATCTATCTATATCTATATATCTATATCTATATCTATCTATCTATATCTATCTATCTATCTATATATATATATATATAAATTTCGGCAGTCTTTGCAGTTACTGTTCAATTGGCATTTGAAAATAGAAGTAGATCACTTGTATTAGCCTTATTCACACTGGAAAGTCCTTGACAGTTTTTACACATAACAGAACATAACAAATCCGAGTTTATACGGTAACATTTCTTATAGCATGCAGATTGAGATGTATATACATAAAATAAGCTTCATCATGTCTGGAGATGCTGAACTCCTTGTCATCGGCACTGGAGACAAGACATTTTCCAACTGTACCCATCCCCAGTACGTTGGGTTCAATTTATTGTCTTTCCATACCTGAACCTAAGGTGCACACGATACGAATGTTGAGCTGTTGCATCACTTGCAGAAGATAGAGATGAAAGGTCAAACGTGATGTTGAAAGGCTGTTTCGATATCATGTTATTGTACCTGTAGTACCGTTGATCGTCCAATGTTTGATGCTGTCCACTACAATACAATTGTAGTAAACACATTTTTTTCTACTTTGAATATCTGCTCTCGTGTTGCCAATGGGTTACTAAATACTAATATATTCTTCCTTAGGTTGCTATTTTTCTGCATAAGGTGTAATGCCTTTCGTTTACCCTGTTTATATAACGCCGAAGTTGTGTCAAATCTCATAGCTGCGTAAAGGAAGCGAAGTGCCTTACATGTTTCTCTGAACAGTGATTCCTGGCGCTGAATAGAGAATAACTTCGGTTTCAGTTGACTGGATGCTGGGCAAACAAATAAGATCATATCAGTTTCACTTGAGAAAGATGTTAATAGGACAAGGAAATTTGTATCCCGACCGACAACCACTACCGATGATACTGTGCTTGCCATCTCTATACCAGTTGATACAATGAGTGTATCAGTATCTACCACAGCTCCGTGAACATCTATGCGTTTAATTGTAGGTCTGTCTGCATAACCGTCGAACACAACAATGCAATTACTTCTGAAGTGGGTTAACAGGTATGAAACGTAGCATTCGACAATCTGACCATATGCAGCTGGTCGAGGACAGATTACACTGTGCCGGAGATGTCCTCCGTCTATTGGAAATCTAAACTTAATTGAATGATTTGTCCAATCATAATAAGAAAGTTGTTTTAACTTGTATCAGCACGAAGAATTGTTGATAGATGCGGTTAGTTGCAGTGCAAACCGTATTGGAAGATTGCGCCAATATTACAAATATATCATCATCTTTCAGTGTGGTGACCATTATGACATTTACGGTTTTGGAAACTTTGTGTTTGTGCTTTTCACTACAACTAAATTCATTTTTTCACAAAGGATCATTTTAGAAGTTTTCCAACTGATTATAGCTTTAAAATAATTTTCAGAATAGAGTGGGTATTTATCAATATGGGGCCATAGCACAGATCCGACTTTTGGGGCTACTAGTATGCTTTGTGTTTCACTACCACTGAATGCATCTATTTGCGAAGTCCCATTCTTTAAAGCTTTCTTCTACTTACAAGTTCATAAAAATTATTCATATTATGTCGACAATTTTTTAATATGGCAACCTTATCACACCTGTAATGCTTTTTAAACTTTTAGCATGGATGATAACAAAATGCATCTATAAAGTAAGTTCCATACTCATAAGTACTTTTTTAAAACTGATAGCAACTTTTAAAACCATACCATCTCGCGGTGGCCATTTTCCAATATGGCAGAAGTAGCACAATTGCGATCCTAGGGGAGTTTTAGTATATTTTTCAATGGAACTTAATCCATCTATTTGCAAAGTCCCATGGTTATAAGGATTCTTTCAACTAATTTTTATGTTATGACTGGAGTAATAGGAGCTACAACCCACCCATTGAAGCTAAGATATACACTGGATAAAATGGGCTTCAATCCTACTTTCTTTACACTGAATAAAACGGCAAACTATGGTTTAGCCCCTCTCTTGATCATATTCTGATACGCGGATATATATATATATATGTATATACTACAATAATACTTATTAATCTGATACAAATATAACACTCATCTAGTCAAAATTGATTATATCCACGACTTTGATATGATACTTTGTTATTGTTAAATGAAATCAAATGAAGTATGAGTTCCAGGCTATTGACTTTAGTGGTGTTCAATCGAGAGAGATATATGAAGAACTTCTTACTTAAAGATGTGAAGACCAAGTAACTCTATAATTGAATGACATTTTGTTACATACTTTCGTAGTCATTAAACATATGGCTCAATTAAACCTGTTGTAACCCTATTATTATTATTATTATTATTATTATTATTATTATTATTATTATTATTATTATTATTATTATTATTATTATTATTATTATTATTACGTAATGTTCAAAATTAGTTTCTTATGTCATTTTATTTTCTCATCATGTAGGTGTATCAGTCTACATGAATAGTGAAACAATTTCTGCTAAACTTTGATTTGATTCCTATAATACTCTTTCCTTGCTTGTAATATATAGAATGCATCTAAATCCTAAATATTTGTTGAGAGGAGTTAAGTTTTGGATAATTTGAAATGGAATAATTTTGTTTCCATATACGATTGTCTCCTTTGTTATTAAATAATAGTGCAATTAGTTAGAGCAAGTTATTTATACACACATGCGCGGAATAAGTCGTGTCTACTTTAAAAATCTGTATTAAAGACGATAACACTAGCTCTCTAAACAGTTACGTATGTTTACATGCTATAAAAAACTCACTTTCTTTCTTTTCTTAACAAATACGGGAACATCATTGGACCATTAGTGATTCTCCCCCAAGTTACAGGACTGAATTTGGATTTGAGCGGCATCAGAAGTTTCACTGTTCATCTCACCGACCCCAAACACTATGGATTCGTCACTAATATCGGTATTTTCGATGATTTTTATGTATTTCTCCTCTCCCCAAGTTGCAGGGTTGAATTTGGATTTAAGCAGTATCCGAAGTGTAACTGTTCTTCTCAGAGACCTCAAAAACTACAGATTTGGACACTAATATCCATCATTTTCGACCAATTCTAATACCTTCCTCTCTCTTTCCCTCCTCAAGTTGCGCCATTAGAGTGATATAATGTAAACCATTACAGGTCTGCACCTAAACCATGTTGAAAACTTGATCGAGATCGCCAGTCACTTTCATTCTTACTTTTTAAATATACCTCCTCTTCCTCCTCCCCTACGTTGCACCGTCAAAGTGAAGTGATGAAAACCATCCCAAACTCGATTTCATCCATGTTCAATGTTTGATCGACATCGGTCGGGTGGTTTAAGAATTAATAATTTTTATTTATTTTTTATTTTTTTCATATATACTGTATATATATATATATATATATATATATATATATATATATATGTCAAGTGTGAGAGTTACTATAACAACTCTAGTATTGCATGTATTTTCTGTACTTAATGAAGTTATGAATGTGCGTAAATACGATAATTGTTTAACATAGAGCATCGTTTCCATGTGTGCATTACAGAGAACTTTTTTTCGCACACAAACAACAGTCAAAACAGTAATCTTACCACATTGAAATAAGCAAAGAAGGTTCCGGTTCAGAGAAATTAATTAATTAAACTTTTATACTACACGAAGCATGAGTACAAGAATATACTTAATTTTTCCACGACAAGAAAATGTATAATTAACTTAGGCAATTTTGTTGTATGAATGTACTCGGCATTTTAGCTACATCGTCAGCCTGATTGGCTGTATTTATACGTTCGCGAAGTGTCGATTTGTAGATATCCACAAATAGTATGAATGTATCTATTTTACATAGTTTTACTTCATGTACACTGAGAAAAAAAATTGTAGGTGGCGTACTTAAAAAGATAGGTTACATGCGTAATTTCTGTAGTTTTTGGACTTAACGTACAGCAGACGTATAACTGAAAACGCATGTTTTATAATACTTTCTGTATAAGTGTTCCATTTATACGTACTTTCCGTATGAAACAATATAGGCAGTCAGGATCTGACATAGAAATGGACGTATATAACATGTAGCTGACGGAGGTAACATAACTATATGCATGTGATATACGGAAAACTGTTAGATGTCAGACATCCTGCAACGGCATGATGTAACATCTAAGGGCAGAGCGTACGTAACATACGGGTAACGTATGCTCCGTGCTGATTTCTATAGTAAACAAGAGGATTCCGTATATTTGTACAATATACCGCTGTCCGATAAACGGATTTTTCTCAGTGTAGTTTATTAGTTTCTGATAGTATATATAGCTATTGTATACTCGCATGTATATTACAGAAATGTCATACGAACCAAGTAGCCGTCTCACCGTGTACATAACATCAAAATTAAAGTTAAGAAGAAAAATAAATAAATAGATAATTAGAAATAGAAAATACTTAAATCTTTAGAGTTATCGAGTAGAAAGTCATTTAGTTTCAGTTTTGCATTGTGTTTCACAGACACATTAGTATATTGCATCTTTAACACTATTCTGGCTCACAAATCTCAACAACACCGTGGAAAGTCTATCTAGCGAATATCATATATTTAATCACTCACATAAATAAATAGGAAACCAATGATTGATTGTTCATATTTTGGGTTCAACTGGATGTATCACTCATTTTGAATTCAACTGGAGGTATGACGTTCATCAGCGAACTCCATTCGTGACTTTTGATGTTCTACATCGTGCTCAAAATTACTAGTGATCTATGAAGTACCTCTTAAAACTTTGTTTTCTCTAGATGGACAAGCACACATAAAAAACTGGTGGTGGTGAACGGAATTCGTTAAGAAACCGGGTTATACACGCACATGGAAAGAAATTTGTACATTTGCTAGCACATACTTGGAACTTGTGGGATTGAAGTGTGAGTTTCAAACGTTAGTCGATTAACGTTGTTAGAATCAATTGAGCGAAAGTCGTGAGTTGTTTTTTGACTTTTAAGCAGAATCTCCTTGTGCTGAAGTAAAATATGTTTAGAAGTGACATTTTCAATTGGAAGCTATTTTCACGCAACAGGGTTTAACGTTCATTTAAGACTAGTTGCAGCTTATGTACGCAAATAGCTTACTCTGAAAATTTAGGCATAACGTCTTCCAAAAGGTGTTTAAGTGCAGAAAAAAAGAAAATTAAGACTGGAGAAGGGGGAAAAATTCGAATAGATTTGTTAGACATAGGACCTATGTTATTTTATAGCTTTACTGTAACAATTCATGTCAAACTCTCAAAGAAGACAATTGGCTATGGAAATTCTAACTGCAACGTCCTGCTTCCTAACGAAAATAAGAAATTCATAAATAGTTCTGCTACGTAAACCATATACTTAACTTATTACGTTTGCACGTATTGAATTATTTATTATTAACATATGCCTGCAAACAATTAATAATTACTTACTGCGAAGGTGTTCATGTTGTACAGTTGTGGATGGCTCCTGACGAACGTGCAGTTCTTAATTCTTGCTGATATTTATATCGAATCAAGCACGGAAAAGAAATTAGATGGAAAGTTACACGAAAAAGGAACTATGGACAATCATATTGCCAATTATTGCACATCCTTCTAGTAACCAAATACTTTAAATACCAATTATTAATTAGATCCTTCCAAGGAGACTCCGTTAAAGTTCCCACAACCAAAGGTTATATTATGAGTATAGGTTTTGTCATAATTGTAGTTTTATTTATGTATAACACTTTTATATATTAAATGAGAAATAAAATGAAATCTTTGAGTTTTACGTCACACGATTATGCCGGTTAGGCTAAAGGAGACGGTGATAATGAGAGATGAGTGAAATGGTGGAATGAAGAAAGTGGGAGGAAACGGGAGAACCCCGAGAAAACCCATGAGCACGGTGCTTGTCCACCACAAAGTTCACTTGGCGGGAGCTGGGAACGAACCCGGGACCCCAAGCACCAGAGGTGAACGCTCTACCACTGAGCCACCTCGCCCCCCTTTTATATATTAAGTATGAAGTCCTCTGAAATTATATATTTATATCTTCATCTACTACAGCTCTTTCTTTCTTTCTTTCTCTCTCTCTCTCTCTCTTTCTTTCTTTCTTTCTTTCTTTCTTTCTTTCTTTCTTTCTTTCTTTCTTTCTTTTGAAGCCGTTTCAAGTTACAGGGGCCTATTTAAACTTTTGCAATATACTATATATTATAAACACATTCAAAAATTTAGCTCGTTTGGGGGTTGGTTAAATATTTTTCAATTGAGACAATTTTTGCCATGGATTAATTTGGTCCGACATGGAACCAATTAAGGAGTTGGGAGCAAATGAAATTGAAAAAAAATCATATAGTTAAGGACCACCCTGATATATATATTCATTTCTTTGTTTTTTCAGCTTTGGAAGTGCAATAACCCAGTATAGAACACATTTACATTCCGAATGTTGCTGATTTAATATCATTGATAATTCCTTGTTTAATTTCTACGTATTCGATTTATCTTTAGATTTCTATTCTCAACACGTCTTCCGAAGATTGAAGTATTTCAAATGAACATCTGTAATGAAATGTAAATGCAATACTTAAAAATGTCGGTTTGAATTTTCATTATGATAACTTTTAACCACAATTAGCTGTCAATACGTATATCCAAAGGGAATATTATGGAAGAGTTATTGGTGGACATAGAGACACAAATACACAATTACTTACAGAACTCTCTCGTACCTATATAGTTAGCGTATACGTCTTCGAAAGTGGGAAATCCGGGTTCAGTTCCTAACGGGAGCTCGTGTAGTTCGGATTGCACCATAAATTAAAGGTCTACGTCTCATATAGCCTCGCCGTTGAAATGAATGATTAACCTTAATCCATTCCAACACCAGTAATTTCTTAAATGAAAATCTTAATAATTGTAATAAGACCATAATAGTACAGTAATACGACACTTCCGAGCTTTAGCAGAACGAAAATTTGTCAAACATATAAAAAGGATTACTTTGGAAACAAAACGTCGGATCAGCGTCGGGTACAAAAACTTGATGATTATTATGATGCATAAATTATATTAATAAACGAACAATCATGGGACATGGACGCAAACACATAGGTTAAACAAAAAATAGAAAACGAAGTAAGAATATTCATGAGGTTCCTACAAGTGGATAGTAATAAAATGGAAACTGCAAACTGACATATATTCCACATTCACTGGTACTTAATGAAGTCTAGAGTTTAAAATAATTAATTCCTTTAGCCAGATTTTGATCTCACATTCCCTTCTCGAATTACATCCTTTCTTTTCGGACAAGTTTTCTGTGGATTATACATCATAGACGAATCATTTGTTCACAGATTACAATAGAAAAAAAAGAAAAGTTTTACATGTACACTACGCGAATGAGTTTGCTTTGTATAAGCTGATCTCTTATCAATGTTTAAACCGAGATCGTAGTAGATTTCTACTACTTTCGGTTTTAGGAAAGAGTGAAGGATTTTTTGGACAATTACTCGATTGCAGAAAACAATTCTAGCTATTGACCACCGCTTTTGTTGTATAGTAATCAATATTTAAATCAGAAATGGTTGATTCCTTCTACTACAAGTATGAAATCCTTAAATTAAGTAGCCCGACTATTAATTTTTTAACTTCAAAATTTTGTTCAAAATTGCTTTTTCCCCTTAGATGAATATTTCTAAACATTTGTTGTGTTATTTCTGACCACCTTATGTATCACTATTATCATCATCGTAGATATGCTAATGATGGCAGGTCATGTTACAAACTGAAAAGGCTTTACGCACTACTGCTGTCGACTAACATCATCGTCTGAACTTAGACTTATAGTTAGTAGGTGGTCAGAGAACTGAGTTCTGTAAGTCCACTTTGAGTCTCCTCTGAAACACCCAGTTGTTTATTTAGATGAACAAGCGGGTCTAGGTCAAAGCTCCCACAACTATTGACTATTTCAGCGTGTGAAACTTAGAAGATGTGACACCAGGATCATTTCAAAGTGTGGGGAATTTGTCCGATTGGTGTTTTTTTTTTTTTTTTTTTTTTTTTCATTTGTGTGGCGGTTGTGACAATTTTTACATGAGAGAGTTTTTCCAGTTGTGTGGGAGTTTTGTTCATTTATGCGGGGATATTGACCGTTGCTATGTATGAGTGTTTTGTCCATTTATTTGGGAGTTATGACCGTTGGGGATTATGAGCACTTATCTGTGTGGTCGTTTGGGCTGTGGGAGCTATGACCGTTCGTCCATTTGGGAGTTTTGTCCATTTGCGTGGGATTTATGATCAATTCAGTGGGCGTTTTCGCATTTTCTCGACGTGGGAGTTTTGGCCGAGCGAGTTATGATGGTTCCTGGACTTGGGAGATTTGTCCTTATGTTTGGGGTTATGAAAGTTTAGGTGGGCGTTTCGATATTTTCTGAGTGTGTATATTCGGCTGTAGGAGTTTTGACCGGCTCCCAAACAAATCTTCAAAAGATAAAGATAGTAAAATCAACTTACCTTTTCGTAAATATTTCTAGCCCTTCACTCACCGTCTTAATTTTCTGGTTTCATTTATTTCTTGAGAAGATAACTGCCTGTTTAATGCTACGAATCATCTATACATTTTATCACTAACCAATTATCTGCATTATTCTATTAACAGATATAGAATCATTTGTACAGAACGAGCTATTTTCTTTTCTATTCTATTTTTATTTTTGTGTCTGCTTACTTCTACACAAAAAATCTATAGTCCATTCTATTTATGAATCTAGAATTTTTTGTATACTGCAAGCAATTATCGTCTCCGTTCTACTCACGAATGTAGGATTTTTGTACGCTGTATACATTCCTGTACTGCATTCTATTCATGTATGTACGAGTACTTGTATATTGTAGACATCTCTTTACCCTATTTTATTCATGGATCTAAAACTACTTTCAAACCGCAAGCAATTCTGTACCCCATTCTGTTCGTGGATCTAGAATCAGTTGTACTCCGCACACAGTTCTCTATTCCATACTATTCAGGAATCTAGGAGAATTTGTACACTTCAAGAAACTCTCTATTCTATTTATAGATACAGGACTACTTGTGTAAATTAATCAGTTTTCCATTCAATTTATGATTCTAAGACTACTTGTACACTATAAGCAATTCTCTACTTTATTCTATTTATGAATCTAGGATTACTTGTACTTTAAGGCAACTGTTTACTTCATTCTATGCATGGGTGTAGAATTACATGTACGCTGTAAACAGTTCTCTTCTCCATTCTATTCATCGATCTAAAACTACTTGTATTCTAAAAGCAATTTTCTACTCTATTCTATTCATGTATATAAGATTACCTGTACACTGCAAGTCATTCTCTACTATAATATTTACAACGATAAACAAATAGTTACGCACCACAAGCAATTCAATACTCCGTTGTGTTCGTGGAACTAGTATTACTTGTATCCTACAGGCAACAATCTACTCCATTCTATTTATGATTCTAGAACTACTTGTTCAACTTAATCAATTATCTTTTCTGTTTATGAATCTAAGGCTATTTATATACGTACACGTCATACTCTACTGAATTCAATTAAAAGATCTGAGAATAGTTTTAAATTGCAAGCCACTCTTTGCTTTATTCTATTCACGAATCTAGTGCCATTTTTAAGCTGCGAGCAATTCTCTATTCTATTCTACACATGTATACAGGATTAGGCGTATACAGCAATGTATTATGTGCTGCATTCTATTCGTTATCTTGGACTACTTGTCGAAAGTAATTTTTTGCTCCATTCTATTCTTTATGTAGAACTACTAGTACACTATAAGTAATTGAGAAGCTTGTTTCCAAAACCTGCTATTTCCATTTGCTTCCATTTACAAGAGACCACAAATTATCCTGCTCTTTTCAAAGGATACAAACTGATAAAATCTTTGGATTTCTTTAATGCACGCAACATTGTTTGTTAGTAACATTTTCTCAAGCTTATACCTACTCATTTATAGATCTACTTTTATGTTCAAAATTCGGTATAGCATGTTTTGGAAATAAAATTGGCCTTTTCATTTTTTGGAAATAAATATAAAAATTTTAGAACTTTTCGGATATAATTATATTCGAAAGCATTACTATTTACTTTTAAAGAAAGATATGCCTGTTGTAATACACTAATGTGCTGTTAATAACAGTAAATTATAGTTAGTATAGAAATAGAACATTTTCATGTTTGAGTATAATTCCTTTTATATAGCAAATCTAAAACTATTTTCATTTCAAAACTTTCACAAAAGATTTTTCTTTAAAAAAAATTTGAAGCCTCATTTGGGTATACTGCACTTTTTGAAAAGTTACACTGTGATATAGAACAAAGCTTGAAAAGGATCTTCATTTTTTTACAGATATTTTTTGAAAGATAACACTGACCAGGAGTATGATTTCTACCATACTGAGTTTTTTTTTTTCTCTGCATTACAATGATTTAAAGTGTGATACGATCTCTTCATTTGAAACGCTTTTATACTTCAGTGTATCTAACCCCACTTCTTGTCTCTTTGATAGTCTCATCCAAGGGCGTCGATCCTAGGGTGCTGGGGGGCCTAGGCCAGAGTTGGCATGGGTCAATGAAAACTTGACCCACGACCCACGACCCACCACCCACTGTGACCCATGACCCACTGATCCACCACCCACCGTGACCCACTCCGACCCACTGACCCACCATGGCCCACCACCCACCATGACCCACCACACACCGTGACCCACTCTGATCCACCACCCACCGTGACCCACCATGACCCACCACCCACGGTGACCCACTGTGATCCACCACCCACCATGAAAAACTCTCATCCACTGTTCTGACTATCCAAAATCCATCGTCATCAACTCTGAACACGATCCACGGCCTCTTCTGTACTGACTAAAGAGTTTACACTTGAAATAAAACAAGACTGTGAAATTGTCACTAATCGGAGTTTGAATTTCTAGTCAATCGCTCAAACACCACTCTGTTACAATAACGGTGGATCTGACCTTTAAAATATCAAATGGTAAAGTGTTTGTCAATGAGGAAATTGAAACAGTTCGAGGTGGAGGGAAATTAGTGTGTGCCTAAAATATACTTGTACTAAGAGAGTATTCTTGCAAGTGTTAATTTCTGAACGCATTCCAAAAGAAACTTCTATTCGCAGGAAAATACCCCTGTACAATACGGAAAAAAGTTATGGTCTCAGTTCACAGTATTTTTCTCAGAAAAAAAAACTTGAAAAATCAGTTTTTCATAGTTTATAAAGGTGCGCGGGTACCCTACCTGAGAGCATCTCCATAAAGTATGCTCATAATTGTAATTTGTGTAATCACTAAAACACCACGTTAAATTTAAGTTACAAATATGCATAATTGCAATTATTATGAATATTTATTCAAAGTAATTTACCTAAAGCAAAGAAGAGACTTACTAAAAAATAGGTACAAAGTTGAATAACACAAATAAGCCATTACTAATACAAGTATACATTTTCTATGACTCGTAATTTTCCACCTTAAAACAAATCTGAAATCGGGTTTATTTCCTGTTGGCCTCCAGAAATTTTTCATGGTAAATCATCCGCAGCGGAATGATATCCATCCTTCAGCCAAGAAATAACTAGCTCATCCACTTTGAGCTTGTCTAGCGGTGGGCCATTAACATTGATGAACAACAAGTTAGACAATGTTTCAGCACTTAGTCTATTTCTAATATCAGTCATCTGTAAATTCATAAGGGGAAATCCCCGTTCGCACTCTGTCGTGGAAACTGATAATACTTCTACCCGATTTCTGCAACTCCTCATCGACAATCTGCTTGTTAGACTTAAGTCTGATAACGATTTTTCTTAGTCAGTTTTGAAATACTCAGCAAGAAGTATAATCTCTCTATCACCATACAACATCTTTTCCATATCGACCACGTCAGTTGGCAATGTCGACTCATGGAGAACAGAAACTTCATGTACCACGCCTTCGATAGGGAATCTTGTGAATAAATTATCAATTAAAGCCTGATAAACTGATGATTTCTTATTTGTTTATAAATTTAATTTTTGTAATTACACATGAAGGTTTGATGCCATTATGAAGTTCCTTCCCCCGTCTAGAAAGCGAAAGGGAACGTGGTTCCTGGAATGTTCAGAGGTGAATGGGAATTTCCCTCCTTCTTCCCCTTCAATTACCACACTGCTGTTTGCCATGTGCCAAATTACGATGAATTTAAATTAAATTATCATAGTATAATTATTTCCTTATTGAATTATCAATACTTTTCAGTGGAAAAAGGATGAAATTTGAAAGTTCCAAATCAAAGTAAGTAGACCAACGTAAAGGGAAAAAAGTGTAAAATTTTCCGTATAATTATGCCTACAATCCAAACTTAAAATTTCCGTGTAATTAAGCTTACAGTACAAATTTTATGCCTATTTTTCTCACAACTTCATGGGTTGATTGCCCTGTGCTGTAAGCGCTCCATATAATAAACATAAGCTTCAGCAATTATTATAGTAGAAAGCAATGAATATATGAAGCCAAGCACTGTATTTTTTGTTTCTGATTTTTTTTCTTAAATAACATCGATCGTTGTCGGTCGTTTTTACAAACCAACTCACTACCAATTTTCCATGTATAGAAAGTGTCACCTCCCCCCACACACATAAAGGGGAATTTAAAAAAATGCTAGGACACATTCTGTTTATTTTCAATAAAGAGTTAATACACTGAATTTCAGCATCGTAAGTTTAATGGTTTGCGAGATACTCATTTTTTTCACAAAAAATCGGATCCTCTCTATCTCCTTAGGATATTATGCATCATAATAAAAGCAATATAACATCTCAGTTTGGATTAAGGCCTAAATATATACCAAAAGTAATTTCATTTGACTTTGCAATTTCACCGTGATGATCAGGCACACATAGTTACATTCATTTTTTTATATAATAATTTATATATCACAGTGATTCAAAAATATATTTTTTCCAGTAGGTAGCTCTAAAAAGTCACAGATCTCGAAAGCCAAGTAGTAGTAGAAGTCCTATTGCTATTATTACAATTAAAAATATCAATATCCAAAAGTCCTGAAGTTCTTTCCTCACTTGGTTAGATATACTCACCTCAGATAAGTAGACAGAAACAAGTGGAAAAGGAAGGGAAATGAAGGTCTTGAAAGTAAAACGAAGACAAATTTACCAGTCTTCAGAAGATACTGTCTACAATGCAGTGAGCAGAGAGGGTCGGTGGGTCGCAGTGGGTCACGGTGGGTGGTGGGTCACGGTGGGTAGTGGGTCACAGTGGGTCATGGTGAGTGGTGGGTCGAAGTGGGTCACGGTGGGTGGTGGGTCACAGTGGGTCACATGCTGTTGACCCACGACCCACTGACCCACTCAGAAAACTTGACCCACTTGACCTACTGACCCACTCCATCTCTGGCCTAGGCCCCCCAATGCTCACGTGAGACCTCCTATTGTATTTATGAATATACAATATTTGGAATAATTTGAATGTAATTTGTCTCAAAATCCTCATATAGATACCTTGTGCAAGTGAATGGACACCCCCAAATTTACAGAGAAATAGGCGCCCTTGGTCTCATAAGGCAGCATTATGAATCTAGAAGCCTTTTCAACTTTCGTTCTTCCCACACTGAGAATACTCATGAATAAGTCTTTGCATATTTTTACTGTATTTTTTGGGATGGTATAGTTTATAGACCATTGTCGCTTCCTGACATTGGCATTCATTTATCCACTTTTGTTTATTCGAAATACCGACTTTACTACAATGTTCCTTTTCAAAAACATTATTTAGCTGCACTACCAAGATCCCAAAATTTATCATGGAATGCTTGTATATCATTTTCTGATACCATATCTATCTCACAAAAGCTATCCTCGCTGTTGTGAATGCATATAACCGTGATGTGATTACCTTAGTCTAGATTTGCGCTTTCTTACCTTACCCTAAGTTTTCTTCCAATTCTCTGGACACGGCTTGCGTTTCCTTGGTTTATAGTTAACTTCCAAAGGTTGCTCAAAAGCTTCAAAATCACAGTTGTCCGACGTTCTACCAACTCAAGAGCTTTTCAGAAATCGATTAATTATTTTCAAATTGGGTATCTAGTTTAAATATGTTACGTATGTGTGACAGCACACGAACAAACTAACCGATATCGATCGTCGGCGGTTTTCACAATGTCAACAAAGGAAACAAATGAACGCATAATAAACATATTGTTGAGAAGTTACTGTTAGTATCAGTGCTACCAGTCTGTAAACAAAGATATTTTAAGTAGGAATGAAATTAGTTAAAATTACTCTACATAAGTAAAACATGATTTCTCCTAAATACGATTTTAGCATGTTGTGGAAATAAACAATAGAGTTCTCAACAATAACTTAAATATTCTTTTTTAGTCTGTTTTGGAAATAAACTGATATTAGTAGGTTTTGGAAATAAACAGTAAATGAAAATAAAGGGTATTCGAAATAAACACGGATTTTACAGGTTATTTTCATCATTAGAATATGATTTGAGAGCAAAAAAAAAAAAAAAAGTTGAAAATTAAATCTAGAACCAATGAAGAACAAAATTGCGTGCTTAACGAATTTTCAAAAAAAAAAAAATGTTTAGCAGGTTTTGGAAACAAGGTTCTCAATTCTCTACTTCCTTCTATTCATGTATCTAAAGCTTGTCGCCTGCTTTAGAAGAAAATAGGGCACCAAGACAAACATCTTTAGTTTTGCTTGTGATTATTTATATTGAGCGTTTACACTGAACACGGAGGTCCCTTTATAATTCACGGCGGAAAAATTTGCAATTCAATTCAATAGTCATATAATCGCCCGAATTTATATAGCCTTCATGTTGCTGAGAAAGAAGGAATTAAAAAGATAATACTGAAATATTACAACCTTCCTGGCTCAACTTTAAAATGAAACAGAATTTCTGTTTCATGTCTGGTGGTTCACTGTGTACACTAAAGAAGGCTTCTGATACAGCCAATGGTGGGAGCAAATACCATAGGTTTTCGGAACAAAGAAGGGAGAACCATAGGTTTTCGGATACACTACTCCTAATTCCACAACTAAGATTGTCATTAACAAAATTTCTCCTCTTTTCATCCCCAATCTAATCCTGGTATTTTCGTTTTCTGTGTCTCGTTCCTTCGTGCGCACAAGTTTGTTTCAACATTATACAGCAGTCAGTTAGAAGTAAGTACTGTAATCTGGCTTCCGTATATTTCATTTTAATTATATAAACGAGTAGCAATGTTACAGTATACCGTGATAAGGAGTTTCTTTTGTCGAATTGTGCGCAACAAGAAAACTGAAGTTCGGTTTTTACAATTTCTGAACAATGCATTTCTTATCCTCCATTTATCCACTCAGAAATATTAATGTTGCAATGGAAACCGATTTTGATTCTATTTCAGATTCACTGACGATGTAATATTTTCTCAATTGATATTAAAACGAGAAGTGGTAATCTATTTCTACTACTACCGATGTTAGTAGAGAGATTAGAGTGGAGATGAAATATATATTTTTCGAACGCTTAATTAATTGTAGAAAACGGCTTCTTGCTATCTATTTTCGGTTTTACTCCATACCTGTCAGCATTAATACCGGAAGGTGCGGATTTATACCACTTCCGATTGATTGAGAGAGAAAATAGTGCATATTCTTAAAATGATAAATCGAATTCAGCCTTGGTGAATAAAAGTTAACGATGAGCTGCAGAAACAAATTTTTATAGATTCTACTTTGAAATGAATTGAAATTTTCAGTGGATATGATGTTGACGATCACAAATTAAAATGACCTCAAAGATATAACCGCATCGATGCTGGCGATTCACGATGACAACAAAACACCAAGAAATCGATCCTTTCCCTAAAACTTTACAGGAATCGGTGTTGTTACTCGCATCAGATCTTTGCGTTTTAATTACAAGTCACAGTGTCTTTTATTTTCCACATTAAGTATGAACTTTCGAATTACATGTAAACATAATATGATTTCTCCTATGTAAATACATTATGGAATTAGTGTTTATTTTCCCAAAGAATTCCCTAAATAATAAATTTGAAATCAATGTCATTGTATTTGTATTGAAATATGATTTTCAATAATGTAACGGAATTATGTTTAATCTGAGTCAAGAACTAAAGTGGAATTATGTCGTAGAAATTAACAAAAAATATATTTAGATTGATTTGAGAGAAATTTATCGAACCTTTTCTGTAATGAGAGTGAACTGGATAGGAGAACGTTCTCTGGATGTATCCAAGCCAAGAAATAGGATGTTATAAACACTAGCATATAAACCAACCCCATTTACCACTTGTACACTTAGAAAAACAAAAGACAGTATAAATCATCTATAGTAAATTGCTGCTGCTAATTATTTGCACATACTCATGAATACTGTTACCATCATTCAGAATATAAAAGAACGCATTCTCGACTACCCCTTTAAGCTTTTCTTCTATACATACAAAATTTCCATTGTAAAATAATAATACTAATACTTAAAAGAAACATCTGCTGAGGCAACATATCAAGTTCTTAAATAAGTAGCTCAAGTGGTAGACCTCTGGCTTCGCATTCGGGAGATCGTGGGTTGGATTACCGCTGCTGACCATCCTGACTGGGGTTTTCCAGAGTTTCCCTCAGTCCTAGCAGGCAAATGCCGTAATGATACCTACTAAAATAGGCCTTGGCCGAAACCTTGCCAAATTCTTTCCATTGTTGTTGTTGCTCCTGCTGCTGTTGTGAGATATCCAGTAGAAAATGGTCTCTGAGCTGTATCTAGTGGTTGTTAAATAAACAAATAAGTTGCATATATATTACAATAAGCCCCATTTATGTTATGAAAACTAAACTATTGTTTCGTATAAGTATTTCCTAATGTACAATAATTAAAATAATAAAAATAAAACACAATTTCCAATTCCATGCTTACTTTATTTACTAAACTACTCTTGCTCTTTCTTTCTTCTTCATAGGGCCGGTTTATTTTACTGTCGTTGAAATATAAAACAGAATTTCTCGTACTGACGTCACCAGCAAAATGTTGTTAGACTCAGGCACAATGAAGAGCAAATAACGAAATTTAGTAAAATTACTGTTTGACGTTTACCTCTCATGTACTCAAGCACCAATCTGTGCTCTTTATTTTTATTTTGCTCCTCTGTTTAAAGAAGGAAAAAGAAACTTTTTTTCTGAGGAAAAATGAACATATAGATATAGATATATTTAGACATTACAGAATATGTGTAGGAATTTAGGGTAGTCTTTCTTCCACACCAAGGAACGACAATTTTATTCAGGCTATAAGACAGTTATAAATGTGTTAGTATTAAAACTTCCTATGTTTAGTTCCACAGGTCTCTTAGGTTAAGTTCTATTCCCCTAATCTGTAAGGTTAAATTCAGTTCACTTTCAAAACTTTTAGGTCCATCTTCCAAAATTCTAACCCATGAGTTACTAACAACACTGATAAAATATCCTCAAAAACTTCTGTTACTCTTTTATTATTTCTCAAACTGGTACACTTAAAATTCTCTCTTACCATCACACGTTACAATTAACAACATTTCTTAATCTATCAAACTTAAATGCCAATAGAACCGTTCTTGAATGAACTCTAACTTTACTACATTTTCAAATCAACAACATAAAACTCCATAGCAACATAAACATCTCTTTTCTTCCTTTTCTTCTTTTTTGGCTAGTGCTTTAATATTTTCTCAACGCTTACAACCTTTTCTTATAAACGCCTATTTTTTTCTACCCCTAACAACCTCCCGGGGCTACCAAAGAAAGAAAAAAACCTTTATCTCTTCTCTCTCCTGAATTCACGTCTCTTCTTTGTGCCCTTTAACTGCTGCTCCATTATGGTCATTCTCACCCACAATGTTCTAATCTTATTCATCCAAGATACTAATTCTTCGAACACAAATTGAAAAACATCCTCCTTCAAACCTAATATCTGGTCTTCCATTAAACTCAACTTCTGATTCTTTACTTGCTTATTTTTCGTACCGTGTTGCCTGTGTACAGTTCTTCTTTTGCTATCAATTTCTTCTTCCGACTTGAGAAAAATACTATCACTGTCTTCCTTGGCGTCAATCAAAGGCTCTTTTACTTGATCATCTATAAGATTATAGTAACCTTTGTTTGTCTGTAACTTTATTTGACGGTGTTTCTCTTTAGATTTGTGTTTTGAAAATTTCTTCTTCCTTTTAGTGCTCTGGTTCAGTTTAGTAGCTCCAACTGCATCTTCATTACTAGATAATCCAGTAGAGGTTCCCAGTTTAACCTTAGATGGTTCTGTATAATCCTCAACAACACCTGTAGATAAAATAGCATCAGGTTTATCCCTAGTCTCTTGATAATGTAACGTATCCAAAGTTAATACTTGAAATAAATCCTGTACATTATCTGCTTCTAATATTGCAGAAGATTTCACATCACCCTGTCTTAACTCTACATTGTCGTGAACAACTTCAGCATCAGAAACATGAAATTGGAGTTCTTTAATTTCTCCTTCTGTAGACTGCACAACACAGGCATTAGCAAAGTGGTGTAAACCTGTACATTTAAAACACCTTTTTCCGAAAGCAGGACAAATTTCTTTATCATGTCTACGCAGGCAGCTTCGACACAACTTCGACATAGAGTCTGATGAAGATGAAGTATTTCCTGGTGAACGCCTCACACTTCTAGACCAACTACTACTGTTAGTAGCATATCCAGATTTTCCTTGTACTTTTCTTTTATTATTACTGTTCCATCGAGGTTGTACTACATTAAGTTGATTTGTTATCTGTTCTGGTACACTATTAAATAGGGTCATCTGTTCTTCCGTATTCTCCACTGCAGTCGCTATATCTATCACCTGTTGGAAGGTGAGAGTACTTGAAGTTAATATTTGTCTTCTAGCGATATTACTTTCCATCCCAAATACAAATTGATCTCTTAGAGCGTGATCTAAACATGCATTAAAATTACAGTAAGCAGCCTGTTTCTTTAGAGTTAAAACAAATTGTGCCACTGTTTGATGAGATTGTTGTCTAATATTGTGGAACTTAAAACGTTCTGCTAATTCATTTGTCTGTACACCGTAGTGCTGAAGCATTAATTCCTTCAATTCTGAATAAGACTTCTGAGCAGGTTTTACTGGGGTACATAAGTTTCTTAGTTCTTCGTACGCTTTCATACCAATGACAGACAAGAAAGTAGAAAGTTTTCTGTCTTCAGGCAAGGCTGAAGATAAAACCACTTGCTCGAAACGCTCAATGTAAACTTGTATCCGGCCTGATTCAACATCAAAGGGTTCAAAATTAGCAAATGTAGCCATTGTATTTATCTAAAAGCGTAATGTTCTTATCCTACCGACTGCGCCAATGTTAGTATTAAAACTTCCTATGTTTAGTTCCACAGGTCTCTTAGGTTCAGTTCTATTCCCCTAATCTGTAAGGTTAAATTCAGTTCACTTTCAAAACTCTTTTAGGTTCATCTTCCAAAATTCTAACCCATGAGTTACTAACAACACTGATAAAATATCCTCAAAAACTTCTGTTACTCTTTTATTATTTCTCAAACTGGTACACTTAAAATTCTCTCTTATCATCACACGTTACAATTAACAACATTTCTTAATCTATCAAACTTAAATGCCAATAGAACCGTTCTTGAATCAACTCTAACTTTACTACATTTTCAAATCAAAACCATAAAACTCCATAGCAACATAAACATCTCTTTTCTTCCTTTTCTTCTTTTTTGGCTAGTGCTTTAATATTTTCTCAACGCTTACAACCTTTTCTTATAAACGCCTATTTTTTCTACCCCTAACAAAATGTATAAGAAATGAAGAATTATTTCACTGCATCACAAGAAATAAGAACTTTATTGGGTTATTAATTAGGTATAACAAACCAGATAAAGACATCTAACCAAGGTATCCACCATAACCTCCAAGACCACCAAGACGACTGTATACATGGACATTAGGGCCGATTCTTCTGACAATAGCGTTGAAACCATTGATTCCATCAGCTCCATAACTCACTTGTCTTAGACTGCCATCAGATTCAACTAAACTGTACTGGCCTCTGACCAAGTTACCATCACGTACTTCAGCTTGGCTCTTCTGGTCTCCAGTCAGAGCATCGGAAACAGCGTAGCCAAAATTGTATCGTGGGTAGGACTGAAAAATAAATCACAGTTTAAATAGTTTAATTTGTTACATAAAAAATATAAATATTCTGATGGAAGAAATGCGTACTCCACATTTACAACTTTGTTAAGAAAAAAATCAATTCAAGTATGCAAGGGGGTACAAGTACGCAAGGGGGTTAGTAACTCAGGGTTCTATAAATTTTACACGGAGTGCAAATCGGTTTAAACTAAAGACAAAAGATGATCTAAGTTTTCTTATAATGATGGCAAGTAACTCTTTAGGAAGGAAGTGATATTTCTTGATTGCACAAGACCCTTCATTGTCTAGAGTACTGTTATTAATTTTGCATTACTTTAGAGCGATTAATATATATATATATATAATATATATATATATATATATATATATATATATATATATATATATATATATATATATATATATATATATATAGGGTGGGTGCGCCATATATGGAATACGTTCCTAATATGAAATACCAGACTATTTTGTCTGCTATGTGCTGCCACCGAATAGACTTTACGTAAACTTGTGCACTGTGTCAGCCTCTGTCTGCGCATGAGTGGTTTGCTGTCGAACGATAACATAACATTTCCTTTTGTTGCAGAATAGTTTTTTGAAGAACTTGAGTTTTTCGGACGTACATTTCCAGGCTGCTGAATATACGCAAAGAGGCATATATTATTGTTGAGTTTGTGATATTTAGATTACATATATAGTGTACCATAAGGGCATAAAGATTCAGTACACAGAGAATCACGTAAGCGTATGTAGGAAGATAACTATCCAAAATGGCGATTTTCCTAATATGGAATACTAGCAGGATCCTAATATGGAATATTCCTAAATAGGTTCATACGTATGTGAACTAGAAGTGAAGAAGAATAACTGAATTGTAAGTTATATTAGATCTGACATTGTTTTAGACCGAGCATCAGGGAAGTCTCCTAGTCGAAATGTTTCGCATTTGTGTTGTCTGTCTACAGGGTGTCCATAAAGTCTGGATAAATGGGCAAAAGCATAATTTAGTCAATTTAATGCTAATGAATAATATTTTCTACATTATTTCCGTGCTGTTCAATGCATAATTTGATGCGCTTTGCAAGATTAAGGTGAACTTGATGTAATAGGTCTGAATTGCCGTCCATTTCAGCACACCGATTGATAATGCGTTCTGTCAGGTGATTTAAATTTCTAATCTTCATTGAATAAACTTTCTCTTTCAGCATATCCCAGGAAAAGAAAACAAGTGAAGAAAGGTCTGGCGAACGAGGGGACAAGTTCACATGACCTCTTCTCCCAATCCAGTGAGGGAAATCGTCATTCAACCAATCTCTAACAGCTGCAGCAAAATGGGCAGGGGCCCATCCTGCTGAAACCAGTCTGGAAGTCCCTCACTCAAACGTTCAATTTGAGACATCAGTTTGTCTCTCATCATGTTTAGATAAGTCTCACTAGTTATATGTTCATCAAAGAAGAAAGGTCCTAGCACGGAACGGGGTTTCTCCAACATACTGCCTGTTTCTTTAAACTTGGTGATTAATTTCCCGACGGCAGTAAAACAAATAGGTTGACAATGAGGGTGTCGAAGGTTAAATTCTTGCGCATTTTTGCGATACATCATCCTTTTCGTCCACTTAAGAGTACCAACTCGACTCGTTCTTCTTTAGTCAGTCATCATTCAATCTGGAAAAATAAAAACAAATTACTAGAATTCCCTATTTGCCCAGACTTTATGGACACCCTGTGTGTGGGTATCTGTTTGTGTATGTCTGTGTGTCTCGCGATAACTCCAGAGCACAACCAATTCGAATAAAACTTTCACAGATTAATTATTTGTTCAAATGTCTCAACTGCCGTGTCGTATACAGTGTTAAGTGAAGAGTACAGCACGACAGTACCGATTGAAGTAGTGAGTCCGCTACCACAACTACAGCCGCAGCATCGCAGCACACGTAGTCGAAAGCAAGGTGGGCAAAAGTATTTACGAGTACTCCGCACAAAAACGATTTAGAAGCTGCCTCTACTTCATCACAACGGGCCTTTACCTCATCATTGCAAGTAATTAAAAAGATGTTTAGCTTTCTAAGCCCCACCCAACAAAATTTAATCAAAACAGCCAAATAAAAGGACTTCACACTACTACAAATTAGATAGTTAATCCGAAGAATCAGTGAATGACTTGAACGAAAGTAGTGACAGTTCAAGTGATCCTACCGATGATGTTGACGATGATGAGGAAAGCGGACATTGTGGTAAATTGTAGTCGCTCAGTGCAGGGGAGGGAGATTGGTTAAAATGCCCAGTTTGTAAAAGGTAATCCCACGAAATGTCTCCCGTGAAAGGTGGAGAAAAATATGTTTGTGGCATTGTTCTGCAAAGTAAAATTGGTATCAAAATTTAGACGCCATAAGACACGCTAATCTAGTATGTTTGAACTTTTCTTTTATATAGTTTTTTTTTCCTTTTTTTCTCGCACGTAGTTTGATTCCCGTTCTATTATTTTTATTATTGGTTGTAGCTAGTAGAATACTTATTCCAAGTTAAAAGATATTATAGCTACTCCAAAAGTTAAAATAAGTAGATATTATAGCCTATTGCAGTAATTACAAACATAGACCTAATAATGAATAAGTCAAGTTCGATAATTATCTTTGTACTACGTAAAATTCTGGTATTTCTGCTGTTTTATATTTTAATTATCTTAAGAATGTTATGTAATTTTATGTGCACTTGTCTTATAGACCTACCAAATATGAGATATAGGCTACAATGCCTACAACGCGACATTAGGATAATTCGATCATGGGCACGATCCCTGCTCAGACCACCCATCCTAAGTGAAGTTTTTTCCTCAGTCCTATCAGGCGCATGTCGGGATGGTTCTTTCCCTGAGGCCAGGATCGAGTCCTTTCCAATTCGTAGACTTATCTTAAGGGCCGATGTGATCTCTGAGTTGGGCCGTTGCTCCTTTTCTTGAGCTAATAGATAAATTTATTTCTTAAATAAGCAAATAAATTGCTCGAATGCATTGCCCATGCTCTAATTATCCAAATGTCGGTATTGTAGACAGATGCGCATATTTTGTTCTAGTATTCCATTTTAAGAACAGGTAGTGTTCCATATTAGGAGCGGGGTGTGCCTAATATTGGAAACTGAGTTTCTTTCAATTTCGTAATATTATAAAAAATCAATAATGTGGAACAAACTTTCATACCTGCATTTTGTTTTACAAAGGTACCACAAGTATTATGATGTATAATATTTTTATTCCGGAATACACGTTTCTGAGAAATAAAGAAGAAACAAAAAGTATTCCATATTCGGTACCTTTACCCTATATATATATATATGTATGTATGTATGTATATCTAGCTGTAAGATATTTTATAAAGATTTCGTAATTGAAACTCAGGTTACATAAAATATTGCAAGCCGGAGCGTCATTTGGGCTTGCAGGAGGGGCAGTATTCCCTTTGATACTTGTATATATTTTAATCCATAAGATAATAATGTAGCAATGAAAAATATTAAATGTTTGACATGTTGGGTTTTGCACCCTCGAAAAACAAAATGTGATATGATGTTGCTAACAGTAAGATGTTTAACTTATATACCTTGCTGGAAATTTCCCCACTCATATTGTTTGACAGTGTAAGTAAGTCTGTTGTAACATATAAGTGAATGATTTAAAATTCATAAACAGAGGACTTGAAAATTTGTAAAATTCATTCATGTTGTAATTAGTATTTTCTATTAAATTCGAATGCAAGAAGAATAATATGATTTATTAGAAAGTTAATTTTGCAGAACAATATATTTTCTTTTCGTTATTGTATACACGTTCTACTACCATTACTAAAACTTACGTAATAATTCAGCCCTCCGCCAAGACCTCCGTAAGCTCCAATACCTCCATAACCACCTAAAGCTCCAATGCCAATCACAGCATTGCTAGCGGCGATCAAAGCAGCAAAAGCTAAGAGAACCTGGAAAGAAATTAAATAGCAATAAAGCTTTGACCTGTTCTCATGTAATTAGTAGGATAATTAAGGTTATTCAATGTACCGATTTTTAGAAATGTAAATCTATAATGCTTGCTTCTAAAATGCAAAGTATTCTGTTCATATCACTTATGCAAATATACATTTATAAAATAATAAGAAAGAAGCATGTAGAAAAAAATGGATACGTGTTTCATGGAAACTAATGATAATGAAGGTTTTATCATCTAATACAGGTTATCTGTTTTTGTTTTTACATATGAAACTAAAATACAAAAATTTATCAGCAAATATAAATTCAACGTAACTTTATAGGGATACCTGTAATTGAATAAACTGACTTTTGATATTTTATTAGTGTTTAATTTGTTTTGTTTTAACTTCAGTTTTAAATTTTGTTTGCAAAGGCGTCCATTATATTCAGATCTAATAAGAGATATAAAAGTTTATTAAGAAGACAATGGAAACAAAAATTCATTGACAGCATGGTGAACAGAGAGGGAGGTTTGAAGATAAGTGATATTTGTAAAGTTTTATTACAATAATAAGAAAAAGAATGAAATGAAAATAATAATAATAATAATAATAATAATAATAATAATAATAATAATAATAATAAAGAAATAGTTATATTATATGTGTCAATGAAACCATAAATTATAACAATGTCTGCCTGTTACATTTGAAATCTTATAAAACTGCAACTGTTAAATTATACTACCATAAAAGTACAATAGTTAAGGTTTTGATTGTCTAATAGAATTCAAATGATTATTTTGTATGGAATAAGTTTGTATCCATACATGATTGTTTTCTTTATTATTAGATAATAGTGTTATTTATACACCCATGTGAGAAGTAAATCGTGTGCATTTTAAAAATCTATGCTAACGACGATAGCAGTATCTTTTGAAAACTCTTAAGAATGTTTACGATGCTTTATTTTTATTTTTATTATTTTTTTTTTTTTAGAAATACGAAAATGTAATTTTATCATTAGTGATTTTTCTTCGTAACCCAATCCCGTGGAAAAACAAATAGTTAATAATGGTTTTAAAAATATTTCAATGGCCAAGTGTAAGGTTTGATTCATTCATAAGGAACTTAGGATCATTTAACTATGAAATAATTTTAGTATCTCTTTACGTTTTGTTTGATATAAAATAATTGAAAATTATATAATCTAAGGTCTCAATTTCCTCACTACAGCAACAGATATACAACGCAACGGAATATACTTCAATATTGAAATCTGTGCAATTTCAGTCATGGGTAGAAAAATAGAGTTACAATTGGGTATTAAATTGACACCCGACGATCAACGTTTTCATGAGATATGACGTAACTAATATGCACATATATGAGATCTGCTGTAGCTCAGTGGCAGTGCCCTCACCTTTGGTATATGTATTCCAGCTTCGCTCCCAGCTTTTACCAAGTGGAAGGGTGAACGAAACTTAAACATTGTTGTCTTTGATTTTCTCGGATTTCTCCGTTTCCTAAATCAATCCTCATTTCGTCATTGCCTTCATTTTCGTCAACTCTTTTTCTTATCCTCCAATGTGCTCGTACACACACACACACACATACACACACACAAATCATTTGTTATTATTGCAGAAGCTCTCTCTGATATCCGTCATTTTCGATCATTTTTATATACATTCCCCTTGCCTCAAGTTACGGGGCTGAATTTGTACATTAACGCCCGTCGAAGTGTCACTGTTCATCTCGGCGACCACGAATACTATGGATTCGGCACTAATGTCGGTCATTTCCGATTATTTTATATATACCCTCCCCTCCTCTGTGTTGCGGGACATGACATCATAAGTGCCAAGGTTCAGAGAACTCGAAAACTATAGATTTGACCCTAATATCGGTCATTTTCTATCATCTTTAAATAACTGCCCTCCAGTCACTAAGTTGCACCGGCAAAGTGATATGATAAGAACTATTTTGGGCCAGAACACCATCTATGTTGAAAGTTTGATCCAGATCGGTTGAGTAGTTCAAGAGTTAATAAGTTTTATTTATTTTTATATCTCCCCCTCCTATTCCCCTCCCTTAATTTTTACCATCAAAGTGAAATAATAAAATACCTCCAATGCATGCACGTCGTCTATGTTAAAAATTTTGTTGAGATCGGTCTGGTTCAAGAGTTATTAAGTAAAAAAAAATATTTTCATTTTTATATATATAGATTTTACATAAATGCCCCCTCCCACAACCCTACGTTGCTTTGTTAAACTGAGATGATAAAATCCATAGCAGGTCCAAACCTAATCTATGTTGAAAATGTGATCCAGATCTGTCGAGTGGTTCAAGAGTTATTAACTTTTATTTATTTTTATCACCCCCCCTTAAGTTCTGCCATCAAAGTGAATAGATAAAATCAATAGCAGTCCTGAACTTATTCTATGCTGAAAATTTGATTGACATCTGTAAGGTGATTCAAGAGATCGAGAATAACAAATAGGGTGACATCGAATTTTATAATTTAGAATATATATATATGAAGAGAAAGAGAGAGAGAGGGAGAGTTATTTTAACAACCTTAACATTGCATATATATTTAATGTAGTTATGCAATGTGTGTAAATAATTGTTTCACTTAAAACATCATTTGCATGTGTGCATTACATATATATATTACAAACATACAAGAATCAAAACAGTAATGTTTCTGCAATGGAATAAGCTAAAAAGTTTCCGGTTCAGAGAAATCAATTAATCTAACTTAGCAGCATGACTTCGCTATGCTACAAGGAACCGTATAATTAACTTAACAAATTTCTTGTATAAAAGTGTTCAGTATTTTAGCTACATCCTCAGCTTGCTTGACAGTACTAGTGTTTTTACGTTCACAAATTATTCAACAGTCCGTGAAGTACAGATGTCCAAGGGCATAATATTTTTTTATTAGTTCAATTACGTCCATTAATATGTTTCTGATACTGTATAAAGCTATAGTACACCCTGTTTCAAAAAGAATATACGTATTTCGATT